>NW_027457746.1:0-2500 GCF_050624435.1 Tenrec ecaudatus
CTAACCCTAACACTAATGCTAAACCTAACCCTAACTCTAACCCTAACCCTAACCCTAACCCTAACGCTAACCCTAACTCTAACCCTCACCCTAACCCTAACACAAACGCTAACCCTAACCCTAACCATAATGCTAACCCTAACCCTATACCAAACCCTACCCGTAACCCTAACCCTAACGCTAACCCTAACCCTAACCATAACGCTAACGCTAATCCTAACCCTAACCCTAACCCTAACGCTAACCCTAACCCTAACCCTAAACCTAACCCTAACCCTAACCCTAACGCTAAGCCTAACCCTAACCCTAACACTAACCGTAACCCTAACGCTAACCCTAACCCTAACGCTAACCCTAACCCTAACCCTAACCCTAACGCTAACCTACCCTAACCCTAACCCTAACCCTAACCCTAACGCTAACCCTAACCCTAACCCTAACCCTAACCCTAACCCTAACGCTAACGCTAACCCTAACCCTAACGCTAACGCTAATCCTAACCCTAACCCTAACGCTAACCCTAATCCTAACCCTAACCCTAAACCTAACCCTAACCCTAACCTTAACCCTAACCGTAACCCTAACCTAACCCTAACGCTAACCCAACCCTAACCCTAACCCTAACCCTAACCCTAGCCCTAATGCTAACCCTAACCCTAACCTTAAACCTATTCCTAACCCTAACGCTAACGCTTACCCTAAACCTAACCCTAACCCTAACCCTAACCTAACCCTAACCCTAACCCTAACCCTAACCCTAACCCTAACCCTAACGCTAACGCTAACCCAAACCTAACCCTAACACTAACCCTAACCCTAACCCTAACGCTAACGCTAACCCTAACCCTAACGCTATCGCTAACCCTAAGCCTAACCCTAAGCCTAACCCTAAGACTAACCCTAAGCCTAACCCTAAGCCTAAACCTAAGCCTAACCCTAACCCTAACCCTAACCCTAACCCTAACGCTAACGCTAACCCTAACCCTAACCCTAACGCTAACGCTAACCCTAACCCTAACACTAACACTAACCTTAACCCGCACCCTAACCCTAACCCTAACCATAACGCTAACCCTAGCCCTAAAACTAACGCTAACCCTAACGCTAATCCTAACCCTAACCCTAACCCTCACGCTAAAGCTAACCCTAACCCTAACCCTAACGCTAACCCTAACCCTAACCCTAACCCTAAGGCTAACCCTAAACCTAACCCTAATCCTAACCCTAATCCTATCCCTAACCCTAACGCTAACCCTAACCCTAACCCTAACCCTAACCCTAACCCTAACGCTAACCCTAACCCTAACGCTAACCCTAAACCTAACCCTAACGCTAAACTTAACCCTAATGCTAACCCAACCCTAACCCTAACCCTAACCCTAGCCCTAACGCTAACCCTAACCGTAACCCTAAGGCTAAACCTAACGCTAATGCTAACCCAACGCTAACCCTAACCCTAAACCTAACGCTAATGCTAACCCAACCCTAACAATAACCCTAAACCTAACCATAGCCCTAACGCTAACCCTAACCGTAACCCTAACGCTAACCCTAACCCTAACGCTAACCCTAACCCTAACCCTAAACCTAACCCTAACCCTAACGCTAACGCCAACCCAACCCTAACCCTAAACCTAACGCTAATCCTAACCCTAACCCTAACCCTAACCCTAACCCTAACCCTAACGCTAACGCTAACCCTAACCCTAACGCTAACGCTAACCCTAACCCTAACCCTAACCATAACCCTTACCCTAACCCTAACCCTAATCCTAACCCTAACCCTAACCCTAACCCTAACCCTAACCTTAACCCTAACCGTAACCCTAACCTAACCCTAACGCTAACCCAACCGTAACCCTAACCCTAGCCCTAATGCTAACCCTAACCCTAACCTTAAACCTATACCTAACCATAACGCTAACGCTTACCCTAAACCTAACCCTAACCCTAACCTAACCCTAACACTAACCCTAACCCTAACGCTAACGCTAACCCAAACCTAACCCTAACCCTAACCCTAAACCTAACCCTAACCCTAACCCTAACCCTAACGCTAACCCTAACGCTAACGCTAACCCTAACCCTAACCCTAACCCTAACCCTAACCCTAACCCTAACCCTAACCCTAACGCTAACGCTAACCCTAACCCTAACACTAACACTAACCTTAACCCGCACCCTAACCCTAACCCTAACCATAACGCTAACCCTAACCCTAAAACTAACGCTAACCCTAACGCTAACCCTAACCCTAACCCTAACCCTCACGCTAAAGCTAACCCTAACCCTAACCCTAACCCTAAGGCTAACCCTAAACCTAACCCTAACCCTAACCCTAACCCTATCCCTAACCCTAACGCTAACCCTAACCCTAACCCTAACCCTAACCCTAACCCTAACCCTAACCCTAACGCTAACCCTAATCCTAACGCTAACCCTAAACCTAACCCTAACGCTAAACTTAACGCTAATGCTAACCCAACCCTAACCCTAACCC
>NW_027457746.1:25000-30000 GCF_050624435.1 Tenrec ecaudatus
ACCCTAACCCTAACCTTAAACCTAACCCTAACCCTAACCCTAACCCTAAACCTAACCCTAAGCCTAAGCCTAAGCCTAACCCTAACCCTAACCCTAACCCTAAGCCTAAGCCTAGCCTAAGCCTAAGCCTAAGCCTAACCCTAAGCCTAACCCTAAGCCTAACCCTAAGCCTAACCCTAAGCATAACCCTAACCCTAACCCTAACCCTAAGCCTAACCCTAACCCTAACCCTAACCCTAAACCTAACCCTAAAACTAACCCTAATCCTAACCCTAACCCTAACCCTAACCCTAACCCTAACCCTAAGACTAACCCTAAGCCTAACCCTAACCCTAACCCTAACCCTAACCCTAACGCTAACCCTAACCCTAACCCTAACCCTAACCCTAACGCTAACGCTAACCCTAACCCTAACGCTAACGCTAAACCTAACCCTAACCCTAACCCTAATCCTAATCCTAACCCTAACCCTAACCCTAACCCTAACACAAACGCTAACCCTAACCCTAACCATAATGCTAACCCTAACCCTATACCAAACCCTAACCGTAACCCTAACCCTAACGCTAACCCTAACCCTAACCCTAATGCTAACGCTAACCCAAACCCTAACGCTAACCCTAACCCTAACCCTAACCCTAACCCTAACGCTAACCCTAACCCTAACCCTAACCCTAACCCTAACCCTAACCCTAACCCTAACCCTAACCGTAACGCTAACCCTAACCGTAACCCTAACCCTAACCCTAACGCTAACCCTAACCCTAACCATAACCCTAACCCTAACCCTAACGCTAACGCTAACCCTAACCCTAAAGCTAACGCTAACCCTAACCCTAACCCTAACCCTAACCCTAACCCTAACCCTAACCCTAACCCTAATCCTAACCCTAACCCTAACCCTAACGCTAACCCTAACCCTAACCGTAACCCTAACCAAACCCTAACGCAAACGCTAACCCAACCCTAACCCTAACCCTAACCCTAACCCTAGCCCTAACGCTAACCCTAACCCTAACCTTAACCCTATACCTAACCCTAACGCTAACGCTTACCCTAACCCTAACCCTAACCCAAAACCTAACCCTAACCCTAACCCTAACCCTAACCATAACCCTAACCCTAACCAACCCTAACCCTAACCCTAACCCTAACCCTAACCCTAACCCTAACCCTAACCCTAAACCTAACCCTAAACCTAACCCTAACCCTAACCCTAACCCTAACCCTAATCCTACCCCTACCCCAACCCCTAGCCCACCCCTACCCCTAACCCTAACCCTAACCCTAACCCTAACCCTAACCCTAACCCTAACGCTAACCCTAACCCTAACCCTAACCCTAAACCTAACCCTAACCCTAATGCTAACCCTAACCCTAACCCTAACGCTAACCCTAACGCTAACCCTAACCCTAACCCTAACCCTAACCCTAACCTTAAACCTAACCCTAACCCTAACCCTAACCCTAACCCTAACCCTAACCCTATTCCTAACCCTAACCCTAACCCTAACCCTAACCTTAACCCTAAACGTAACCCTAACCTAACCCTAACGCTAACCCAACCCTAACCCTAACCCTAAACCTAACCCTAGCCCTAACGCTAACCCTAACCCTAACCTTAAACCTATTCCTAACCCTAACGCTAACGCTTACCATAAACCTAACCCTAACCCTAACCCTAACCTAACCCTAACCCTAACCCTAACCCTAACCCTAACCCTAACCCTAACGCTAACGCTAACCCAAACCTAACCCTAACCCTAACCCTAAACCTAACGCTAACCATAACCCTAATGCTAACGCTAACCCTAACCCTAACGCTATCGCTAACCCTAAGCCTAACCGTAAGCCTAACCCTAAGCCTAACCCTAAGCCTAACCCTAAGCCTAAACCTAAGCCTAACCCTAACCCTAACCCTAACCCTAACCCTAACGCTAACGCTAACGCTAACCCTAACCCTAACCCTAACCCTAACCCTAACGCTAACGCTAACCCTAACCCTAACACTAACACTAACCTTAACCCGCACCCTAACCCTAACCCTAACCATAACGCTAACCTTAACCCTAAAACTAACGCTAACCCTAACGCTAACCCTAACCCTAACCCTAACCCTCACGCTAAAGCTAACCCTAAGCCTAACCCTAACGCTAACCCTAACCCTAACCCTAACCCTATGGCTAACCCTAAACCTAACCCTAACCCTAACCCTAACCCTATCCCTAACCCTAACGCTAACCCTAACCCTAACCCTAACCCTAACCCTAACCCTAACCCTAACCCTAACGCTAACCCTAAACCTAACGCTAACCCTAAACCTAACCCTAATGCTAAACTTAACGCTAATGCTAACCCAACTCTAACCCTAACCCTAACCCTAACCCTAACCCTAACGCTAACCCTAACCCTAACGCTAACCCTAACCCTAACCCTAAACCTAACCCTAGCCCTAACGCTAATCCCTAACCCTAACCCTCACCCTAACCCTAACACAAACGCTAACCCTAACCCTAACCATAATACTAACCCTAACACTATACCAAACCCTAACCGTAACCCTAACCCTAACGCTAACCCTAACCCTAACCCTAACCCTAACCCTAACCCTAACGCTAACTCTAACCCTAACCCTAACCCTAACCCTAACCCTAACCCTAACGCTAAGCCTAACCCTAACCCTAACCCTACCCGTAACCCTAACGCTAACCCTAACCCTAACGCTAACCCTAACCCTAACCCTAACCCTAACCCTAACCCTAACCCTAACCCTAACCCTAACCCTAACCCTAACGCTAACCCTAACCCTAACCCTAACCCTAACCCTAACGCTAACCCTAACCCTAACCCTAACCCTAACCCTAACCCTAACGCTAACGCTAACCCTAACCCTAACGCTAACGCTAACCCTAAACCTAACCCTAACCCTAACCCTAACCCTAACCCTAATCCTAACCCTAACCCTAACCCTAACCCTAACCCTAACCTTAACCCTAACAGTAACCCTAACCTAACCCTAACGCTAACCCAACCCTAACCCTAACCCTAACCCTAACCCTAACCCTAGCCCTAACGCTAACCCTAACCCTAACCTTAAACCTATTCCTAACCCTAACGCTAACGCTTACCCTAAACCTAACCCTAACCCTAACCCTAACCTAACCCTAACCCTAACCCTAACCCTAACCCTAACCCTAACCCTAACGCTAACCCTAACCCTAACCCTAACCCTAAACCTAACCCTAACCCTAATGCTAACCCTAACCCTAACCCTAACGCTAACCCTAACGCTAACCCTAACCCTAACCCTAACCCTAACCCTAACCCTAAACCTAACCCTAACCCTAACCCTAAACCTAACCCTAAGCCTAAGCCTAAGCCTAACCCTAACCCTAAACCTAACCCTAAGCCTAAGCCTAAGCCTAAGCCTAAGCCTAACCCTAAGCCTAACCCTAAGCCTAACCCTAAGCCTAACCCTAAGCCTAACCCTAAGCATAACCCTAACCCTAACCCTAACCCTAACCCTAACCCTAAGCCTAACCCTAACCCTAACCCTAACCCTAACCCTAAACCTAACCCTAAAACTAACCCTAATCCTAACCCTAACCCTAACCCTAAACCTAACCCTAACCCTAAGACTAACCCTAAGCCTAACCCTAACCCTAACCCTAACCCTAACCCTTACGCTAACCCTAACCCTAACCCTAACCCTAACCCTAACCCTAACCCTAACCCTAACGCTAACGCTAACCCTAACCCTAACGCTAACGCTAACCCTAACCCTAACCCTAACCCTAACCCTAACCCTAATCCTAACCCTAACCCTAACCCTAACCCTAACCTTAACCCTAAACGTAACCCTAACCTAACCCTAACGCTAACCCAACCCTAACCCTAACCCTAAACCTAACCCTAGCCCTAACGCTAACCCTAACCCTAACCTTAAACCTATTCCTAACCCTAACGCTAACGCTTACCATAAACCTAACCCTAACCCTAACCCTAACCTAACCCTAACCCTAACCCTAACCCTAACCCTAACCCTAACCCTAACCCTAACGCTAACGCTAACCCAAACCTAACCCTAACCCTAACCCTAACCCTAACCCTAAACCTAACGCTAACCCTAACCCTAATGCTAACGCTAACCCTAACCCTAACGCTATCGCTAACACTAAGCCTAACCCTAAGCCTAACCCTAAGCCTAATCCTAAGCCTAAACCTAAGCCTAACCCTAACCCTAACCCTAACCCTAACCCTAACGCTAACGCTAACCCTAACCCTAACCCTAACCCTAACCCTAACCCTAACGCTAACGCTAACCCTAACCCTAACACTAACACTAACCTTAACCCGCACCCTAACCCTAACCCTAACCATAACGCTAACCCTAACCCTAAAACTAACGCTAACCCTAACGCTAACCCTAACCCTAACACTAACCCTCACGCTAAAGCTAACCCTAAGCCTAACCCTAACGCTAACCCTAACCCTAACCCTAACCCTATGGCTAACCCTAAACCTAACCCTAACCCTAACCCTAACCCTATCCCTAACCCTAACGCTAACCCTAACCCTAACCCTAACCCTAACCCTAACCCTAACGCTAACCCTAACCCTAACGCTAACCCTAAACCTAACCCTAACGCTAAACTTAACGCTAATGCTAACACAACCCTAACCCTAACCCTAACCCTAACCCTAACCCTAACGCTAACCCTAACCCTAACGCTAACCCTAACCCTAACCCTAAACCTAACCCTAGCCCTAACGCTAATCCCTAACCCTAACCCTCACCCTAACCCTAACACAAACGCTAACCCTAACCCTAACCATAATGCTAACCCTAACACTATACCAAACCCTAACCGTAACACTAACCCTAACGCTAAACCTAACCCTAACCATAACGCTAACGCTAACCCTAACCCTAACCCTAACCCTAACCCTAACGCTAACTCTAACCCTAACCCTAACCCTAACCCTAACCCTAACCCTAA
>NW_027457747.1:0-48402 GCF_050624435.1 Tenrec ecaudatus
CATCCCCCTCACTACCATTTTCCATCACTTGTTGTACCCTTGTCTCTGGGTTTCTTTACACCACTTCCTTTCCCCCCACCGTGCTCACTCCCATGCCCAATGGAAAGGGCCGGTCACATGTTTACTCCTCCAGATTGTTCATCCAGCCTCTCTTAATTAGACAGACCTGTAAAGGTAATAACATGCACAAAACAAGACTGAGCTAAACCAAGCAGCAAAAAGAAAAGAAAAACAAACAAAAATGAAAACAAAACCCAACCCAAATCCAATGACACTAAAAGAAAACAACACTAACCAGAAAGAAAAGTACAAGGACTGTGTGGTGAACTTTAGGAGTGTTTTCCAGTCCAGTCTGTGGGGGCACCGAACCCTGACCACAAAGTCCACCTTTGGCATTCCCCGGGGACTTTGATGCTCCGTTTTCTTACTCTTCCGCTGCACTCTCTTAGTGTCATGCATCGAAGTGGCAGGATCAGTTCGGGCGCAGTTCCCACACTGTGTGTCCAGTGTTGTCCCCTCTAAGGCTATGGGTCTTTGAGGGACGTTTCTCATCGTGGGGCTGCCCATGTGGTCTTCTCTGTGGATTGGCTTCTCTGATTGGGAACATCATCCTCAAGGTGTATTGGGCCAGGGTGTGCTCCATTCTCCCCTCCTCCCCCTTGTTCTGCCCTGTGTTCTCTGATCAGATATGTCCCTCTCCGTGAGCTGCAGATCCGGTGCCATCCTGTGAAATACAATCTTTTGGTGCTGCAAGGATGTGGGGGGGTGGGTATCAGCTCAGATCTTTTGAGAGTCCAGGAGATATTGACTGCTCGATGGGCACAGTTCTGTGGGGCACCGTGCTCTTGGTCCAGACGCTGGTTGTGAATATGACTTTGTTGTTAACCAGTTGTGTGTCTCTGGGTCAACTCCCGTGTGTTTTTGAGTGAGTTTTCTAATCTGCAAAGTAAATGTACAGGATTATCCAGACTCCCATGTCAGCAAGTTATCGAGAGGGGTTAATCAGAGACTGTTTCATATAGTGTGTACCTGCGCGCCGCATTCTAGACCTGCGATGGCAATTATGAGCTCAGGATAGAGATGGTGTCCAGCAGGTAACATACGTGGCTCCATATTGAAACAGGAAGCCCACTGTGTAGATTTGGTCCTTCCGTTGATGGCCACCGGCCACCTAGTCTTCTCCCGCTATAACTGCTTCACTGGCTCAGCAGCTGAGCCAGAAGCCAGTGATATCATAACCAGGTGGCTAACTGGGCCAAAGGGCTGATAGATATTTGTTATCTTGTTGTCTTGGGAAACCCACCTACCCTCCATGCAAACCTTCTGGTGTGAGTTATCTGTGGAAGGAATCATAGGCTCACAGTAATTCACATCTTTCTTCTTGAAAATGTGCCCATATTCCTTTCTGAACCTGACAAGGTGGCCCCTGTGTCCACCAAGAAATTTACTGCCTGGCCTCCTACTTGGAGAGTTAGCCTGGGCTTTTGGCGGCGAAGTGAAACAGAGCCCTGACCCCTTCATTGAGCTTCTTCAAGCATTATTGTCTCTTGCTTGGGTCTTTCTACGTGCAGATGAGGCCCATCCACTCTAGTGGAGGGTCGTGCACCTCTCCTGGGGTTTTCAAGGCACTGATTTTTCCAGTGTCCTTCTTTCCTGCAGTAGGCACATTGGTCCTTCCCCATGGCTTGGCGGTGCCCAGAGGTTAGTCTCTCCGTGAGTGGGCCATGCTCTCCTTTTCCTGAGTCTCTGGGGTATCTCATGGCAATTACGATTATTTTAGCTAGCTTCTTTGTCTCTGTCGTGCTAGGGACTCTCTGTTGGTATACACTCAATGAGCCACTTGTACCAAATCGCTAAGATTTTTCCCTTCAAACCCTTCCCACTTCTTTGTCATGTCTGAGGCAGACTGACTGAGTAATAAAGGCAGTACTTATTGCCCTCCTGTTTTCAGTGCCTCCGGGCCGTTAGGGGTATAAAGCCCGTAGGCTTCCCTCAGCCACTCTAGAAAGGCAGGCGGACATTCTCTTATAGGAACCTGAAAATTCTCACTGACCTTAGATAAATTCATAGGTTTCCTAGCTCTTCTGCAGAGGGTCATGTAAGAGCAATGGTTGATACCTGGTAAAGCCCTCTGGGCCTTGCTAGGAATTGAGATCCCACATTGTTGGTGTAGTGGCCAAAAGAGTTTCTCTCAAGTGGGGAGTGCCCGCTCGCTGACCATCAGGTTCACTGACTGCTTACTGGGCCTCTGTCTGGAAGGGCTACCCTCCTCCGTTGTGAACAGCACCTGGAGAAGTTGTTGGCAAGCATTCCAGGTGGGCTGATGAGTATGGAAGTCATACCAGTACTAGTGTGTGTGGGGGGCTGCTTGTTAGGGGTGGGGGTGAATTTGGGGGGCCGGTGGGGGAGGGAGTGACTCAATAAGGGCCTGTTAGAAGTTTTCTATTTCTGGACCCTAGAAACCTTATGGGGCGGGGGTTGAAAGAAAGGGTTTGAAGCCAGCTCTCCCACTCCCAGAGTTCTCCTGCAAAATGGGATAAAGCCGATTAGGGGAGAGTGATGGGGAGGGGAGGGGAGGGGAGGGGAGGGGGTAGGGGTAGGGGAGGGGAGAGCGGTAGGGGAGGGGAGAGGGGTAGGGGAGGGGAGAGGTGAGGGAAGGGAGGGGTGAGGGAGGGGAGGGGTGGGGGAGGGGAGGGGCGGGGGAGGGTGATGGGGAGGGATGGCCTCCACCTATGTGGTTTTGGGAACTTGGACCGTTTGTTTTTCCGGTCCTTCCATGTTTCCTGAAACCTTGGAAACAAGGGCCCTTTCTTTGGAGGAGGGAGTAAGTCTTTTGTATTTGCAGGCTTATTAGTGGCAATGTCAGCCCACACATGAAGTAACGGGATCAGATCGGGATATCCTGGTTCCCTTTAACCATAACTATGAACTCTTAGTAATAGGGGATGGGAAAACTAGTCTTGCGTGGGTCAATCAGGGACTCCTTCTGCCCCATCACTTTTAAACAAATTGTAGAGTCTCCAAGCTTTTGGGTTGAAACCACATCCTCTTGGTGAATGCTGAGAACAGGGGTCCTCAAACTACAACCTGTGGGCCACATGCAGACAGCCGAGGACGTTGATCCTTTCTGCCGGGTGTATGTGCCCCATTTATTTTTTTTTTGAACTTCAAATCAAGATGTGCAGTGTGCACATGAATTTGTTCGTAATATTTGTTTTTTTAAACTATAGTCTTTCCTTCAAAAGGCCTGAGGGATAGTGAACTGGCCCCTTGGGTAAACAGTTTAAGGACCCCTGCCCTAAGGTATCCTGGACTTAGGGGTTATTAATCTCCCAGCCCTGAAACATCCCTGAACATTCTACCCGTTGTAGGAGGCACCTTGGGAATTTGGACCCCGGGTAATTTACAAGCCTTTACTCCAATTGAACTCAAGAAAATTCAAAATGGCTTAGGCAGTTACTCTATTTTGGTCACTTTTGACTCGTCCTGCACTAGCCCATTATTTCCATTTAACTCTATAACGCGAAGCATGATGTTTTCATAACATTAAAAATGTATATATTAATACATATATATATATTTATAACTATGAAAGTCCACAACAAAAAGAAAATTTTTTCCCAAAATTAAAATTGAAGCGTTATAGGGTTAAAAAGAAGGATGGGTCTTATCAGCGGGTCCAAGAGCTTAGCATCATAAATGAATCAGTGATCCGACTGCACCTAGTAGTGCCCAAACCTGTGCCCTCCTAGGGGAAAATGTGAATGCTTTTATCCCTCTTCCTGTACTTCCAATGAACAAACACACATGTCTGGTAATCCTAAGATTATTTTTGTTTCCTGTGACACTCACCTAATTTCAAGGCCACTGCCACCTCACAAGCTTAGCCTTGTCGTAGTCAAACTGTTCACCTTTTAGACCGTTTGTTTTTCTCAGAAGTTATGGGGTGATTAAAGCTTCTGAACCAAGTGTGCCAGGTCCACGATTACCATCTCCTGGACCACCTCAACCTTATCCATCCTGGATAAAGTTGCCCTCAATGGACAACCCCTCCCAGCAGTGTAGGAAGGGTATGGACCCAAAGCCCCACTTCGCCCGTTTTGCCAGCAGGAAGTAGCTAGAGATGTCGTCGCCCAGTACCCCAAAGATTTGGGTCCATATCTCTTCAGGGGGGCAAATGTTAGGTAGCTATGCTAGGGACTGGGGCATCCGTTATGCATGCCCATAGGGCCAAGATAAGAGCCCAGTTAGGAGAGGCACCCTGTGCATGCTCAGAGGTCCAGATTTCTGGCCATGAAGGGGAGGTCACCTGGGTGGTTCCTGTACCTGGATTGACCAATCTAGGCCATGTAAATTCAATTCAGCCACTGGGGTCGGCCAGACTTGCCCATCACGCCTCCCTAACGCTCATAAAACTCTCTTGAGTGCAGACCAGGCTTCTGCATGATTTCTCTCTCACTCAGGAAGGCTCTTTGGAGGCAGCTGTGCTGCACATGAGTGGCTGGTGGATACTGTTCAGATGCATGGCTTTCTGCTTGCAAGGGTTTTTGTCTCAGCTGACTGTAAGGGAGGAGGTAGTACGTCTGGATCACAGAGTATCCATGTCCACAAACGAGGCTGCTCATTCCACAGTCCTGGAAGTGCTTTATGAAAACCCTCTGCTTTGCAATGTCACTCCTTGTAGATTAGAGTGGGAGGGGCTGGGACCAAGGTATGCTGCCTCTTACTCCCACTTGCAGGTTTCTGGATGCTGATTGTATCTCTTACAGCATCAGTTAGTGGGCTTGTTGTCTGCCTCAGGCTTTGTTCACGGAGATCCTCCAGCTAGTTGGTGGTGTGTGCGCATGAGCAGAGGCTTCCTGCCAATCCCCCATGAGTAGTAGAGCTCCCATGGTGTGGACTCCATGAAAGCCTTGCCCCAGGCAGCACGCTTACAAAGGAGGGTGGGCCCTGCAGGACAGAGGACCATTCCCCCTGTGGAATGGCCTCAGAGATCCACCTCCCTCTCTGGCCAGCTGCTGGGGCTGTGGGTCCTAAGCATCATGGCTGACTCAGTAATAGACACAGGGTGAGGCGACTCCAGTAGCTGTTTTGACTGGTCTAATCCAGACTGAGATCATCCTTGCATGAGCCCTCTGCCAAGATTATTTTTGTTTCTTTTATGATCTTTTCATTAGTGGCTCCTACAACACTAACCACAATCCATAAATACATCAGCTGTTTGAAGCACATCTGTACATTAATTGCCCTCCTTATTCACAAAATATCCACTCTCCACCCAAGCCCCTGGCCTCAGCTCCTCATTTTTCCCCCCTCAATGCCCGCCACCCATCCCTCATCAATCCTTGGAAATGTACTAATTCTTTTGCCTTATCTTCACCCACCTTTCTTTTGAGGTCAATGAAGATCCTTGTAATCGGTTCCCACTTTCCATCCTGCCCTTCCTCCACCCTCCCAGTATCTCCACTCATAACACTGGTAAAGGGCCCATCCACTCTGGATTCCCCTTGTTTGAAATTCCTATCGGTACTAGAATACTTTCTCTAGTTTGGCCAGATTAGTATGGTAGAACTGGGATTATGATAGTGGGGCAAGAGAAAGCATTAAGAACTAGAGGAAAGTTGTGTTTCATCTTTGCTGTCTCATACCCTGTATTCTTTAATCTCCACTCTGAGATCCTTCTGTAAGGGGATGTCCAGTGCACTGCAAATAGGTTTTGGGCCTAAACCCGGCAGTCCCCTCTCATTCTCCTTGATAAGATTTTTTTGTTCTCATGATGCCTGTTGCCTTATCCCTTTAAAACTTTGTGATCACACAGGCTGGTATGCTTTCTCCATGTGGGCTCTGTTGCTTCAGAGCCAGATGGCTGTTTCTTTACCCTCAGGCCTTTAAGACCCCACACGCTATATCTTTAGGTAGCTGGACACCATCGGCATTCTTCACCACATTTGCTTATGCAGCCGCTTTGTGGTCAGTGATTGTGTAGGGAAGGTGAGCATCTTAGAATGCCAATTAAATAGAACAGTGTTATTGCAATGAGGGAGTCCTTGAGCGGAGGCCCTATGTCCATCTGCTACCTTAATACTAAATCTATAAACATATGGACATAGATCTATTTCCCCATGCCCCTTTGTAAATATATGTACATATGTACATGCCTTTATTTAGACGTCTATAACTGGCCCTTGCTTCCCAGCTCGCTCTTCTATACCCTTTGATTTTCCTCTTGTGCCCACTGCCATGCTCAGTCTTCCTTTGGGTTTCAGTAATTCCTCTTGGTTACATTACCTTTGATCACGCCCTACCAGGCCTCCTACATCCCCCTCACTACCATTTTCCATCACTTGTTGTACCCTTGTCTCTGGGTTTCTTTACACCACTTCCTTTCCCCCCACCGTGCTCACTCCCATGCCCAATGGAAAGGGCCGGTCACATGTTTACTCCTCCAGATTGTTCATCCAGCCTCTCTTAATTAGACAGACCTGTAAAGGTAATAACATGCACAAAACAAGACTGAGCTAAACCATGCAGCAAAAAGAAAACAAACAAAAATGAAAACAAAACCCAACCCAAATCCAATGACACTAAAAGAAAACAACACTAACCAGAAAGAAAAGTACAAGGACTGTGTGGTGAACTTTAGGAGTGTTTTCCAGTCCAGTCTGTGGGGGCACCGAACCCTGACCACAAAGTCCACCTTTGGCATTCCCCGGGGACTTTGATGCTCCGTTTTCTTACTCTTCCGCTGCATTCTCTTAGTGTCATGCATTGAAGTGGCAGGATCAGTTCGGGCGCTGTTCCCACACTGTGTGTCCAATGTTGTCCCCTCTAAGGCTATGGGTCTTTGAGGGACGTTTCTCATCGTGGGGCTGCCCATGTGGTCTTCTCTGTGGATTGGCTTCTCTGATTGGGAACATCATCCTCAAGGTGTATTGGGCCAGGGTGTGCTCCATTCTCCCCTCCTCCCCCTTGTTCTGCCCTGTGTTCTCTGATCAGATATGTCCCCCTCCGCGAGCTGCAGATCCGGTGCCATCCTGTGAAATACAATCTTTTGGGGCTGCAAGGATGTGGGGGGGTGGGTATCAGCTCAGATCTTTTGAGAGTCCAGGAGATATTGACTGCTCGATGGGCACAGTTCTGTGGGGCACCGTGCTCTTGGTCCAGACGCTGGTTGTGAATATGACTTTGTTGTTAACCAGTTGTGTGTCTCTGGGTCAACTCCCGTGTGTTTTTGAGTGAGTTTTCTAATCTGCAAAGTAAATGTACAGGATTATCCAGACTCCCATGTCAGCAAGTTATCGAGAGGGGTTAATCAGAGACTGTTTCATATAGTGTGTACCTGCGCGCCGCATTCTAGACCTGCGATGGCAATTATGAGCTCAGGATAGAGATGGTGTCCAGCAGGTAACATACGTGGCTCCATATTGAAACAGGAAGCCCACTGTGTAGATTTGGTCCTTCCGTTGATGGCCACCGGCCACCTAGTCTTCTCCCGCTATAACTGCTTCACTGGCTCAGCAGCTGAGCCAGAAGCCAGTGATATCATAACCAGGTGGCTAACTGGGCCAAAGGGCTGATAGATATTTGTTATCTTGTTGTCTTGGGAAACCCACCTACCCTCCATGCAAACCTTCTGGTGTGAGTTATCTGTGGAAGGAATCATAGGCTCACAGTAATTCACATCTTTCTTCTTGAAAATGTGCCCATATTCCTTTCTGAACCTGACAAGGTGGCCCCTGTGTCCACCAAGAAATTTACTGCCTGGCCTCCTACTTGGAGAGTTAGCCTGGGCTTTTGGCGGCGAAGTGAAACAGAGCCCTGACCCCTTCATTGAGCTTCTTCAAGCATTATTGTCTCTTGCTTGGGTCTTTCTACGTGCAGATGAGGCCCATCCACTCTAGTGGAGGGTCGTGCACCTCTCCTGGGGTTTTCAAGGCACTGATTTTTCCAGTGTCCTTCTTTCCTGCAGTAGGCACATTGGTCCTTCCCCATGGCTTGGCGGTGCCCAGAGGTTAGTCTCTCCGTGAGTGGGCCATGCTCTCCTTTTCCTGAGTCTCTGGGGTATCTCATGGCAATTACGATTATTTTAGCTAGCTTCTTTGTCTCTGTCGTGCTAGGGTCATCTCTGTTGGTATACACTCAATGAGCCACTTGTACCAAATCGCTAAGATTTTTCCCTTCAAACCCTTCCCACTTCTTTGTCATGTCTGAGGCAGACTGACTGAGTAATAAAGGCAGTACTTATTGCCCTCCTGTTTTCAGTGCCTCCGGGCCGTTAGGGGTATAAAGCCCGTAGGCTTCCCTCAGCCACTCTAGAAAGGCAGGCGGACATTCTCTTATAGGAACCTGAAAATTCTCACTGACCTTAGATAAATTCATAGGTTTCCTAGCTCTTCTGCAGAGGGTCATGTAAGAGCAATGGTTGATACCTGGTAAAGCCCTCTGGGCCTTGCTAGGAATTGAGATCCCACATTGTTGGTGTAGTGGCCAAAAGAGTTTCTCTCAAGTGGGGAGTGCCCACTCGCTGACCATCAGGTTCACTGACTGCTTACTGGGCCTCTGTCTGGAAGGGCTACCCTTCCTCCGTTGTGAACACCACCTGGAGAAGTTGCTGGCCATCAGTCCAGGTGGGCTGATGAGTATGGAAGAAATACCAGAACTAGTGTGTGTGGTGGGCTGCTGGTTGGTGGTAGGGGTGAGTTTGGGGGGCCGGTGGGGGAGAGAGTGACTCAATAAGGGCCTGTTAGAAGTTTTCTATTTCTGGCCCTTAGAAACCTTATAGGGCTGGGGTGGATCCAAAGGGTCTGAAGCCAGCTCTCCCTCTCCCAGAGTTCTTGTGCAAAATGAGATAAAGCTGATTAGGGGAGAGAGATCGGGAGGGGAGGGGAGGGAAAGGAAGGGAGAAGAGGGGGTGGGGGAGGTGGGCGTGGAGGGATGGCCTCCACATATGTGGTTTTGGGAACTTGGACCGTTTGTTTTTCCGGTCCTGCCATGTTTCCTGAAACCTTGGAAACAAGGACCCTTTCTTTGAGGGATGGAGTAAGTCTTATATTTGCAGGCTTCTTCGTGGCAATGTCAGCCCACACTTGAATTAAAAGAATCAGATCGGGATGTCCTGGTTCCCCTTAACCATAACTATGAACTCTTAGTAATAGGGGATGGGAAAACTAGTCTTGCATGGGTCAATCAGGGACTCCTTCTGCCCCATCACTTTTAAACAAATTGTAGAGTCTCCAAGCTTTTGGGTTGAAACCACATCCTCTTGGTGAATGCCTATAGCAGGGGACCTAAAACTACAACCTGTGGGCCACATGCAGACAGCCGAGGACATTGATCCTTTCTGCCGTTTGTATGTGCCCCATTTATTTTTGAGCTTCAAATCAAGATGTGCAGTGTGCACATGAATTTGTTCGTAATTTTTTTTTAACCTATAGTCTGTCCCTCCAATGGCCTGAGGGACAGTGAACTGGCCCCCTGGGTAAACAGTTTCAGGACCCCTGCCTTAAGGTATCCTGGACTTAGGGGTTATTAATCTCCCAGCCCTGAAACATCCCTGAACATTCTACCCGTTGTAGGAGGCACCATGGGAATTTGGACCCTGGGTAATTTACAAGCCTTTACTCCAATTGAACCCAAGAAAATTCAAAATGACTTAGGCAGTTACTCTATTTTGGTCACTTTTGACTCTTCCTGTACTAGCCCATTATTTCCATTTAACTCTATAACGTGGAGCATGATGTTTTCATAACATATAAAAATGTATATATTCATATATATATATTTATAACTATGAATGTCCACAACAAAAATAAAATAATATTTTCCCCAAATTAAAATTGAAGTGTTATTGGGTTAAAAAGGAAGATGGGTCTTATAAGCGAGTCAAAGACCTTAGCATCATAAATGAATCAGTGATCCCACTGCACCTAGTAGTGCCCAAACCTGTGCCCATCTAGGGGAAAGTGTGAATGCTTTTATCCCTCTTCCTATACTTCCAATGAACAAACACACATGTCTGGTAATTCTAAGATTTTTTTTGTTTCCTGTGACACTCACCTAATTTCAAGGCCACTGCCACCTCAGAAGCTTAGCCTTGTCGTAGTCAAACTGTTCACCTTTTCTACCGTTTGTTTTTCCCAGAAGTTATCGGGTGACTAAAACTTCTGAACCAAGTGTGCCAGGTCCACGACTACCACCTCCTGGACTACCTCAACCTTATCCATCCTGGATAAAGTTGCCCTCAATGGACAAACCCTCCCTGCATTGTAGGAAGGGTATGGACCCAAAGCCCCACCTCGCCGGTTTTTCCAGCAGGAAGTAGCTAGAGATGTTGTTGCCCAGTAGCCCAAAGATTTGGATCCATATCTCTTCAGGGGGGCAAATGTTAGGTAGCTATCCTAGGGACTGGGGCATCCGTTATGCATGCCCATAGGGCCAAGATAAGAGCCCAGTTAGGAGAGGCACCCTGTGCATGCTCAGAGGTCCAGGTTTCTGGCCATGAAGGGGAGGTACACCTGGGTGGGTCCTGTACCTGGATTGACCAACCAAGGCCATGTAAATTCAACTCAGCCACTGGGGTTGGCCAGACTTGCCCACCATGCCTCACTAACGCTCATAAAACTCACTTGAGTGACAGACCAGGCTTCTGCTTGATTTCTCTCTCACTCGGGAAGGCTCTTTGGAGGCAGCAGGGCTGCACATGAGTGGCTGGTAGATACTGTTCAGATGCTTGTCTTTCTGCTTGCAAGCGTTTTTGTCTCAGCTGCCTGGAAGGGAGGAGGTAGTACGTCTGGATCACAGAGTATCCATGTCCACAAATGTGGCTGCTCATTCGACAGTCCTGGCAGTGCTTTATGAAAACCCTCTGCTTTGCAATGTCACTCCTTGTAGATTAGAGTGGGAGGCGCTGGGACCAACGTATGCTGCCTCTTACTCCCTGTTGCAGGTTTCTGGATGCTGATTGTATCTCTTACAGCATCAGTTAGTGGGCTTGCTGTCTGCCTCAGGCTTTGTTCACGGAGATCCTCCAGCTAGTTGGTGGTGTGTGCGCATGAGCAGAGGCTTCCTGCCAATCCCCCATGAGTAGTAGAGCTCCCATGTTGTGGACTCCATGAAATCCGTGCCCCAGACAGCACGCTTACAAAGGAGGGTGGGCCCTGCAGGACAGATGACCTTTCCCCCTGTGGAATCGCCTCAGAGACCCAGGTCCTTCACTGGCCAGCTGCTGGGGCTGTGGACCCTAAGCTTCATGCCTGACTCAGGAATAGACACAGGGTGAGGAGACTCCAGTAGCTGTTTTGTCTGGTCTAATCCAGCCTGAGATCATCCTTGCATGAGCCCTCTGCCAAGATTATTTTTGTTTCTTGTATGATATTTTCATTAGTGGCTCCTACAAAACTAACCACAATCCATATATACAACAGCTGTTTGAAGCACATCTGTACATTAATTGCCCTCATTATTCTCAAAATCTCCACCCTCCACCCAAGCCCCTGACCCCAGCTCCTCATTTTTCCCCCCTCAATGCCCGCCACCCACCCCTCATCAATCCTTGGAAATGTACTAATTCTTTTGTCATATCTTCACCCACCTTTCTTTTGAGGTCAATGAAGATCCTTGTAATCGATTCCCACTTTCCATCTTGGCATTCCTTCACCCTCCCAGTATCTCCACTCATAACACTGGTCCTAAAGGGCCCATCCACCCTGGATTCCCCGTGTTTGAAATTCCTATCTGTACTAGAATACCTTCTCTAGTTTGGCCAGATTAGTATGGTAGAACTGGGATCATGATAGTGGGGCAAGAGGAAGCATTAAGAAATAGAGGAAAGTTGTGTTTCATCTTTGCTGTCTCATACCCTGTATTCTTTAATCTTCTCTCTGAGCTCCTTTTGTAAGCGGATGTCCAGTGCACTGCAAATACGTTTTGGGTCTATACCCGGCAGTCCCCTCTCATTCTCCATGATAAGATTTTTTTGTTCTCATGATGCCTGTTGCCTTATCCCTTTGAAACTTTGTGATCACCCAGCCTGGTATGCTTCCTCCTTATGGGCTCTGTTGCTTCTGAGCCAGATGACTGCTTCTTTACTTTCAAGCCTTTAAGACCCCACACGCTATATCTTTGGTAGCTGGACACCATCGGCTTTCTTCACCACAATTGCTTATGCAGCCGCTTTGTGGTCAGTGATCGTGTAGGGAAGGTGAGAATCTTAGAATGCCAATTTAATAGAACAGTGTTCTTGCAATGAGGGAGTCCTTGAGCGGAATCCCTATGTCCATGTGCTACCTTAATACTAAATCTATAAACATATGGACATAGATCTATTTCCCCATGCCCCTTTGTAAATATATGTACATATGTACATGCCTTTATTTAGACGTCTATAACTGGCCCTTGCTTCCCAGCTCACTCTTCTATACCCTTTGATTTTCCTCTTGTGCCCACTGCCATGCTCAGTCTTCCTTTGGATTTCAGTAATTACTCTTTGTTACATTACCCTTGATCACGCCCTTCCAGGCCTCCTACATCTCCCTCACCACCGATTTCCATCACTTGTTGTTCCCTTGTCTCTGGGTTTCTTGACACCACTTCCTTTCCCCCCACCGTGCTCACTCCCATGCCCAATGGAAAGGGCCGGTCACATGTTTACTCCTCCAGTTTGTTCATCCAGCCTCTCTTAATTAGACAGACCTGTAAAGGTAATAACATGCACAAAACAAGACTGAGCAAAACCAAGCAGCAAAAAGAAAAAAAACAAACAAAAATGAAAACAAAACCCAACCCAAATCCAATGACACTAAAAGAAAACAACATTAACCAAGAAAGAAAAGTACAAGGACTGTGTTGTGAATTTTAGGAGTGTTTTCCAGTCCAGTCTGTTGGGGCACAGAGCCCTGAACACAAAGTCCACCTTTGGCATTCCCCGAGGACTTTGATGCTCCGTTTTCTTACTCTTCCGCTGCACTCTCTTAGTGTCATGCCTTGATGTGGCAGGATCAGTTCGGGCGCAGTTCCCACACTGTGTCTCCAGTGTTGTCCACTCTAGGGCTATGGGTCTTTGAGGGACGTTTCTCATCGTGGGGCTGCCCATGTGGTCTTCTCTGTGGACTGGCTTCTCTGATTGGGAACATCATCCTCAAGGTGTAGAGGGCCAGGATGTGCTCCGCTCTCCCCTCCTCCCCCTTGTTCAGCCCTGTGTTCTCTGATCAGATATGTCCTTCTTCGCAAGCTGCAGATCCGGTGCCATCCTGTGAAATACAATCTTTGGGGGCTGCAAGGATGTGGGTGGGTGGGTGTCAGCTCAGATCTTTTGGGAGTCCAGGAGATATTGAATGCTCGATGGGCACAGTTCTGTGGGGCGCCGTGCTCTTGGACCCGACGCTGCTTTTGAATATGACTTTGTTGTTAGCCAGTTGTGTGTCTCTGGGTCAACTCCCGTGTGTTTTTGAGTGAGTTTTCTCATCTGGAAAGTAAATATACTGGATTATCCAGACTCCCATGTCAGCAAGTTATCGAGAGGGCTTAATCAGAGACTGTTTCATATAGTGTGTACCTGCGAGCTGCATTCTAGACCTGGGGTGGCAATTCTGAGCTCAGAATAGACATGGTGTCCAGCAGGTGACAGACTTGGCTCCATATTGAAACAGGAAGCCCACTGTGGAGATTTGGTCCTTCCGTCGATGGCCACTGGCCACCTAGCCTTCTCCTGCTATAACTGCTTCACTGGCTCAGCAGCTGAGCCAGGAGCCAGTGCCATCATAACCAGGTGCCTAACTGGTACAATTGCCAGATAGATATTTGTTATCTTTTTGTCTTGGGAAGCCCACCTAACCTCCATGCAAACTTTCTGGTGTGAGTTATCTGTGAAAGGAATCATAGGCTCACAGTAATTCACATCTTTCTTCTTGAAAATGTGCCCGTATTCCTTTCTGAACCTGAGAAGGTGGCCGCTGTGTCCACCAAGAAATTACTGCCTGGCCTTCTACATGGAGAGTTAGCCTGGGCTTTTGGCGGCGAAGGGAAACAGTGCCGTGACCACTTCATTTAGCTTCTTCAAGCATTATTGACTCTTGCTTGGGTCTTTCTAGGTGCAGATGAGGCCCGTCCACTCTAGTTTAGGGTCGTGCACCTCTCCTGGGGTTTTCAAGGCACTGATTTTTCCAGTGTCCTTCTTTCCTGCAATAGGCACATTGATCCTTCCCCATGGCTTGCCAGTGCCCACAGGTTAGTCTCTCCGTGAGTGGGCCATGCTCTCCTTTTCCTGAGTCTCTGGGGTCTCTCATGGCACTTACCAGTATTTTAGCTAGTTTATTTGTCTCTGTCGTGCTAGGGTCATCTCTGTTGTTATACACTCAATGAGCCACTTGTACCAAATCACTAAGATTTTTCCCTTCAAACTCTTCCCACCTCTTTATCATGTCTGAGGCAGACTGACTGAGTCATAAAGGCAATACTTATTGCCCTCCTGTTCTCGGGGGCTCTGGGCCGTTAGCGGTATAACGCCCTTAGGCTTCAATCAGCCACTCTGGAAAGGCAGGCGTACATTCTCATGTAAGAGACTGAAAATTCTCACTGACCTTCGATAAATTCATAGGTTTCCTAGCTCTTCCGCAGAGGGTCATGTAAGATCAACGGGTGATACCTGGTAAAGCCCTCTGGGCCTTGCTAGGAATTGAGATTCCCTATTGTTCGTGTAGTGGCTAAAAGAGATTTTCTAATGTGGGGAGTGCCCGCTCGCTGACCATCAGGTTCACTGACTGCTTACTGGGCCTTTGTCTGGAAGGGCTACCCTTCCTCGGTTGTGAACAGCACCTGGAGAATTTGCTGGCAATCATTTCAGGTGGGCTGATGAGTATGGAAGACATACCAGTACTAGTGTGTGGGTGGGGCTGCTGTTTGGGGGTGGATGTGAATTTGGGGGGCCGGGTGGGCAGGGAGTGACTCAATAAGGGCCTGTTAGAAGTTTTTTATTTCTGGCCCCTAGAAACCTTATAGGGCGGGGGTGAAACCAAGGGGTCTGAAGCCAGCTCTCCCACTCCCAGAGTTCTCCTGCAAAATGAAATAAAGCCGATTAGGTGAGAGAAATCAGGAGGGCAGGGGTGGGAAAGGGAGTGGGAGGGGGAGGGGATGGGGGACGAATGGCCTCCATCTATGTGGTTTTGGGAACTTGGACCGTTTGTTTTTCCGGTCCTGCCATGTTTCCTGAAACCTTGGAAACAAGGACCCTTTCTTTGAGGGAGGGAGTAAGTCTTTTATATTTGTAGGATTCTTAGTGGCAATGTCAGCCCACACTTGAATTAAAGGGATCAGATCGGGGTATCCTGGTTCCCCATAACCATAACTATGAACTCTTAGTAATAGGGGATGGGAAAATTAGTCTTGCGTGGGTCAATCAGGGACTCCTTCTGCCCCGTCACTTTTAAACAAATTGTAGAGTCTCCAAGCTTTTGGGTTGAAACCACATCCTCTTGGTGAACGCTTAGAGCAGGGGTCCTCAAACTACAACCTGTGGGACACATACAGACAGTCGAGGATATTGATCCTTTCTGCCGGGTGTATGTGCCCCCTTTATTTTTTTTGAACTGCAAAACAAGATGTGCAGTATGCACATAAATTTGTAGGTAATTTTTGTTTTTTTTTAAACTATAGTCTGTCCCTCCAATGGCCTGAGGGACAGAGAACTGGCCCCCTGAGTAAACAGTTTCAGGACCCCTGCCCTAAGGTATCCTGGACTTAGCGGTTACTAATCTCCCAGCACTGAAACATCCGTGAACATTCTACCCGTTTTGGGAGGCACCATGAGAATTTGGACCCCGGGTAATTTACAAGCCTTTACTGCAATTGAACCCAAGAAAATTCAAAATTACTTAGGCAGTTCCTCAATTTTGGTCACTTTTGACTCCTCCTGTACTAGCCCATTATTTCCATTTAACTCTATAACACGGAGCATGATGTTTTCATAACATTTAAAATATATATATTAATACATATATATATATATATTTATAACTATGAAAGTCCACATAAAAGAAAATAATTATTTCACAAAATTAAAATTGAAGCTTTATAGGGTAAAAAGAAGGATGGGTCTTATCAGCGGTTCCAAGACCTTAGCATCATAAATGAATCAGTGTTCCCACTGCACCTAGTAGTGCCCAAACCTGTGCCCTCCTAGGGGAAAGTGTGAATGATTTTATCCCTCTTCCTGTACTTCCAATGAACAAACACACATGTCTGGTAATCCTAAGATTTTTTTTTGTTTCCTGTGACACTCACCTAAAATCAAGGTCACTGCTATCACACAAGCTTAGCCTTCTCGGAGTCAAACTGTTCACCTTTTAGACCATTTGTTTTTCCCAGAAGTTATCGGGTGACCAAAGCTTCTGAAACAAGTGTGTCAGGTTGACGACTACCACCTCCTTGACCACCTCAACCTTATCCATCCAGGATAAAGTTGTCCTCAATGGACAACCCCTCCCAGCAGTGTAGGAAGGGTATGGAACCAAAGCCCCACTTCGCCCATTTTGCCAGAAGGAAGTAACTAGAGATGTCGTCGCCCAGTACCCCAAAGATTTGGGTCCATATCTCTTCAGGGGGGCAAAGGTTAGGTAGCTATCCTAGGGACTGGGGCATCCGTTATGCATGCCCATAGGGCCAAGATAAGAGCCCAGTTAGGAGAGGCACCCTGTGCATGCTCAGAGGTCCAGGTTTCTGGCCATGAAGGGGAGGTACACCTGGGTGGGTCCTGTACCTGGATTGACTAACCTAGGCCATGTAAATTCAATTCAGCCAATGGGGTCGGCCAGACTTGCCCACCACGCCTCCCTAACGCTCATAAAACTCACTTGAGTGACAGACCAGGCTTCTTCGTGATTTCTCTCTCACTCAGGAAGGCTCTTTGGAGGCAGCAGGGCTGCACATGAGTGGCTGGTGGATACTGTTCAGATGCATGGCTTCCTGCTTGCAAGGGTTTTTGTCTCAGCTGACTGGAAGGGAGGAGGTAGTACGTCTGGATCACAGAGTATCCATGTCCACAAATGAGGCTGCTCATTCCACAGACCTGGCAGTGCTTTATGAAAACCCTCTGCTTTGCAATGTCACTCCTTGTAGATTAGAGTGGGAGGGGCTGGGACCAAGGTATGCTGCCTCTTACTCCCACTTGCAGGTTTCTGGATGCTGATTGTTTCTCTTACAGCATCAGTTAGTGGGCTTGTTGTCTGCCTCAAACTTTGTTCACGGAGATCCTCCAGCTAGTTGGTGGTGTGTGCGCATGAGCAGAGGCTTCCTGCCAATCCCCCATGAGTAGTAGAGCTCCCATGGTGTGGACTCCATGAAAGCCGTGCCCCAGACAGCACGCTTACAAAGGAGGGTGGGTCCTGCAGGATGGAGGACCATTCCCCCTGTGGAATGGCCTCAGAGACCCACGTCCCTCACTGGCCAGCTGCTGGGGCTGTGGGCCCTAAGCTTCATGCCTAACTCAGGAATAGACACAGGGTGAGGCGACTCCAGTAGCTGTTTTGACTGGTCTAATCCAGCCTGAGATCATCCTTGCATGAGCCCTCTGCCAAGATTATTTTTGTTTCTTTTATGATCTTCTTATTATGGGCTCCTACAACACTACCCAGAAAACATATATACATCACCTGTTTGAAGCACATCTGACCATTAATTGCCCATATTATTCTCAAAATATCCACTCTCAACCCAAGCTCCTGGCCTCAGCTCCTCATTTTCCCCCCATCAATGCCCACCACCCATCCCTCATCAATCCTTGGAAATGTACTAATTCTTTTGTCATATCTTCACCCACCTTTCTTTTGAGGTCAATGAAGATCCTTGTAATCAGTTCCCACTTTCCATCCTGCCCTTCCTCCACCCTCCCAGTATCTCCACTCATAACACTGGTCCTAAAGGGCCCAACCACCCTGGATTCCCCGTGTTTGAAATTCCTATCGGTACTAGAATACCTTCTCTAATTTGGCCAGATTAGTATGGTAGAACTGGGATCATGACAGTGGGGCAAGAGGAAGCATTAAGTACTAGAGGAAAGTTGTGTTTCATCTTTGCTGTCTCATACCCTGTATTCCTTAATCTCCTCTCTGAGCTCCTTCTGTAAGGGGATGTCCAGTGCACTGCAAATAGGTTTTGGGTATAAACCCGGCAATCCCCTCTCATTTTCCATGATAAGATTTTTTTGTTCTCATGATGCCTGTTGCCTTATCCCTTTGAAACTTTGTGATCACACAGGCTGGTATGCTTCCTCCATGTGGGCTCTGTTGTTTCTGAGCTAGATGGCCGCTTCTTTACCTTCAAGCCTTTAAGACCCCACACGCTATATCTTTTCGTAGCTGGACACCATCGGCTTTCTTCACCCCATTTTCTTATGCAACCGTTTGTTGTCAGTGATCGTGTAGGGAAGGTGAGCATCGTAGAATGCCTATTTTATAAAACAGTGTTCTTGCAATGAGGGATTCATTGAGCGGAGGCCCTATGTCCATCTGCTACCTTAATACTAAATCTATAAACATATGGACATAGATCTATTTCCCCATGCCCCTTTGTTAATATATGGAAATATGTACATGCCTTTATTTAGACGTTTATAACTGGCCCTTGAATCCCAGCTCACTCTTCTATACCCTTTGATTTTCCTCTTGTGCCCACTGCCATGCTCAGACTTCCTTTTTGTTTCAGTAATTCCTCTTGGTTACATTACCCTTGATCACGCCCTACCAGGCCTCCTACATCCCCCTCACCACCGATTTCCATCACTTGTTGTTCCCCTGTCTCTGGGTTTCTTGACACCACTTCCTTTCCCCCCACCGTGCTCACTCCCATGCCCCATAGAAAGGGCCGGTCACATGTTTACTCCTCCAGATTGTTCATTCAGCCTCTCTTAATTAGACAGACTTATAAAGGTAATAACATGCACAAAACAAGACTGAGCAAAACCAAGCTGCAAAAAGAAAACAAACAAACAAAAATGAAAACAAAACCCAACCAAAATCCAATGACACTAAAAGAAAACAACACTAACCAAGAAAGAAAAGTACAAGGACTGTGTGGTGAAGTTTAGGGGTGTTTTCCAGTCCAGTCTGTTGGGGCACCGAGCCCTGACCACAAAGTCCACCTTTGGCATTCCCCGGGGACTTTGATGCTCCGTTTTCTTTCTCTTCCGCTGCACTCTCTTAGTGTCATGCATCGAAGTGGCAGGATCAGTTCGGGCACAGTTCCCACACTGTGTGTCCAGTGTTGTCCCCTCTAGGGCTATGGGTCTTTGAGGGACGTTTCTCATCGTGGGGCTGCCCATGTGGTCTTCTCTGTCGACTGGCTTCTCTGATTGGGAACATCATCCTCAAGGTGTATTGAGCCAGGATGTGCTCCATTCTCCCCTCCTCCCCCTTGTTCTGCCTTGTGTTCTCTGATCAGATATGTCCCCCTCCGCGAGCTGCAGATCCGGTGCCATCCTGTGAAATACAGTCTTTGGCGGCTGCAAGGATGTGGGGGGGGGGGGGGTGGGTATCAGCTCAGATCTTTTGAGAGTCCAGGAGATATTGACTGCTCGATGGGCACAGTTCTCTTGGGCACCGTGCTCTTGGTCCAGATGCTGGTTGTGAATATGACTTTGTTGTTAACCAGTTGTGTGTCTCTGGGTCTACTCCTGTGTGTTTTTGAGTGAGTTTTCTCACCTGGAAAGTAAATGTACCGGATTATCCAGACTCCCATGTCAGCAAGTTATCGAGAGGGGTTAATCAGAGACTGTTTCATATAGTGTGTACCTGCGAGCTGCATTTTAGACCTCGGATGGTAATTATGAGCTCAGGATAGAGATGGTGTCCAGCAGGTAACATACGTGGCTCCATATTGAAACAGGAAGCCCACTGTGGAGATTTGGTCCTTCCGTTGATGGCCATCGGCCACCTAGTCTTCTCCTGCTATAACTGCTTCACTGGCTCAGCAGCTGAGCCAGGAGCCAGTGCCATCATAACCAGGTGGCTAGCGGGGACAAAGGGCAGATAGATATTTGTTATCTTGTTGTCTTGGGAAGCCCACCTACCTTCCATGCAAACCTTCTGGTGTGAGTTATCTGTGGAAGGAATCATAGGCTCACAATAATTCACATCTTTCTTTTTGAAAATGTGCCCGCCTTTCTTTCTGAACCTGAGAAGGTGGACCCTGTGTCCACCAAGAAATTTACTGGCTGGCCTCCTACATGGAGAGTTAGCCTGGGCTCTTGGCGGCGAAGTGAAACAGAGCCCTGACCCCTTCATTCAGCTTCTTCAAGCATTATTGTCTCCTGCTTGGGTCTTTGTAGGTGCAGATGAGGCCCGTCCACTCAAGTGGAGGGTCGTGCACCTCTCCTGGGATTTTCAAGGCACTGATTATTCCAGTGTCCTTCTTTCCTGCAGTAGGCACATTGATCCTTCCCCATGGCTTGGCGGTGCCCACATGTTATTCTCTCTGTGAGTGGGCCATGCTCTCCTTTTCCTGAGTCTCTGGTGTCTCTCATGGCAATTACTATTATTTTAGCTAGTTTCTTTGTCTCTGTCGTGCTAGGGTCATCTCTGTTGTTATATACTCAATTAGCCACTTGTACCAAATCACTAACATTTTTCCCTTCAAACCCTTCCCACTTCTTTTTCATGGCTGAGGCAGACTGACTGAGTCATAAAGGCAATAATTATTGCCCTCCTGTTCTCGTGGCCTCCAGGCCTTTAGGGGTATAAAGCCCGTAGGCTTCCATCAGCCACTCTAGAAAGGCAGGCGGATGATCTCTTATAAGAGCCTGAAAATTCTCACTAACCTTTGATAAATTCATAGGTTTCCTAGCTCTTAGGCAGAGGGTCGTGTAAGATCAACGGGTGATACCTGGTAAAGCCCTCTGGGCCTTGCTAGGAATTGAGATCCCACATTGTTCATGTAGTGGCCAAAAGAGTTTCTCTCAAGTGGGGAGTGCCCGCTCGCTGACCATCAGGTTCACTGACTGCTTACAGGGCCTCTGTCTGGAAGGGCTACCCGTCCTCGGTTGTGAACAGCACCTGGAGAAGTTGCTGGCAATCATTCCAGGTGGGCTGATGAGTATGGAAGACATACCAGTACTAGTGTGTGTAGGGGGGCTACTGGTTGGGGTAGGAGTGAGGTTGGGGGCCCGGTGGGGGTGGGAGTGACTCAATAAGGGCCTGTTAGAAGTTTTCTATTCCTGGCCCCTAGAAACCTTATAGGGCGGGGGTGGAACCAAAGGGTCTGAAGCCAGCTCTCCCACTCCCAGAGTTCTCCTGCAAAATGGGATAAAGCCGATCAGGGGAGAGAGATCGGGAGGGGAGGGGAGGGGAAGTGAGGGGGTGAGGGAGGGAGTGAGGGAGGGGGACTGGGAGGGATGGCCTCCACCTATGTGGTTTTGGGAACTTGGATCGTTTGTTTTTCCGGTCCTGCCATATATCCTGAAACCTTGGAAACAAGGACCCTTTCTTTGAGGGAGGGAGTAAGTCTTTTATATTTGCAGGCTTCTTAGTGGCAATTTCAGCCCACACTTGAATTAAAGGGATCACATCGGGATGTCCTGGTTCCCCATAACCATAACTATGAACTCTTAGTAATTGGGGATGGGATAGCTAGTCTTGCGTGGGTCAATCAGGACTCCTTCTGCCCCATCACTTTTAAACAAATTGTAGAGTCTCCAAGTTTTGGGTTGAAACAACATCCTCTTGGTGAACGCCTAGAGCAGGGGTCCTCAAACTACAGCCTGTGGGCCACATGCAGACAGCCGAGGTCATTGATCCTTTCTGCCGGGTGTATGTGCCCCATTCATTTATTTTTTGAACTTCAAATGAAGATGTGCAGTGTGCACATGAATTTGTTTGTAATTTTTGTTTTGTTTTTAAACTATAGTCTGTCCCTCCAATGGCCTGAGGGACAGTGAACTAGCCCCCTGGGTAAACAGTTTTAGGACCCTGCCCTAAGGTATCCTGGACTTAGGTGTTACTAATCGCCCAGCCCTGAAACATTCCTGAACATTCTACCCGTTGTAGGAGGCACCAAGGGAATTTGGACCCCGGGAAATTTACAAGCCTTTATTCCAATTGAACCCAATAAAATTCAAAATGACTGAGGTAGTTACACTATTTTGGTCAATTTTGACTCCTCCTGTACTAGCCCATTATTTCCATTTAACTCTATAACGCGGAGCATGATGTTTTCATAACATTTAAAAAATGTATATATTAATATGTGTATATATATTTATAATTATGAAAGCCCACAACAAAAAGAAAATAATTTTTTCCCAAAATTAAAATTGAAGCGTCATAGGGTTAAAAAGAAGGATGGGTCTTATAAGCGGTTCCAAGACTTGGCATCATAAATGAATCAGTGATCGCACTGCACCTAGTAGTGTTCAAACCTGTGCCCTCCTAGGGGAAAGTGTGAATGATTTTATCCCTTTTCCTGTACTTCCAATGAACAAACACACATGTCTGGTAATCCTAAGATTTTTTTTTGTTTCCTGTGACACTCATCTAATTTCAAGGCCACTGCCACCACAGAAGCTTACCCTTGTCGAAGTCAAACTGTTCACCTTTTAGACCGTTTGTTTTTCCCAGAAGTTATCGGGTGACTAAAGCTTCTGAACCAAGTGTGCCAGGTCCACGACTACCACCTCCTGGACCACCTCAACCTTATCCATCCTGTATTAAGTTGCCCTCAATGGACAACCCCTCCCAGCAGTGTAGGAAGGGTGTGGATCCAAAGCCCCGCTACGCCCCTTTCGCCAGCAGGAATTAGCTAGAGATGTCGTCGCCCAGTACCCCAAAGATTTGGGTCCATATCTCTTCAGGTGGACAAATGTTAAGTAGCTATCCTAGGGACTGGGGCATCCGTTATGCATGCCCATAGGGCCAAGATAAGAGCCCAGTTAGGAGAGGCACCCTGTGCATGCTCAGAGGTAAAGGTTTCTGGCCATGAAGGGGAGGTACACCTGGGTGGGTCCTGTACCTGGAGTGACCAACCTAGGCCATAGAAATTCAATTCAGCCACTGGGGTCGGCTAGACTTGTCCACCACGCCTCCCTAGCGCTCATAAAACTCACGTGAGTGACAGACCAGGCTTCTGCGTGATTTCTCTCTCACTCAAGAAGGCTCTTTGGAGGCAGCAGGGCTGCACATGAGTGGCTGGTGGATACTGTTCAGATGCATGGCTTTCTGCTTGCAAGGGTTTTTGTCTCAGCTGACTGGAAGGGAGGAGGTACTACGTCTGGATCACAGAGTATCCATTCCACAGTCCTGGCAGTGCTTTATGAAGGGGCTGGGACCAGGGTATGCTGCCTCTTACTCCCAGTTGCTGGTTTCTGGATGCTGATTGTATCTCTTACAGCATCAGTTAGTGGGCTTGTTTTCTACCTCAGGCTTTGTTCACAGAGATCCTCCAGCTAGGTGGTGGTGTGAGCGCATGAGCAGAGGCTCTCTGCCAACCCCCCTTGAGTAGTAGAGCTCCCATGGTGAGGACTCCATGAATGCCGTGCCCTAGAGAGCAGGTGTGCAAAGGAGCGTGGGCCCTGCAGGACAGAGGACCATTCCCCCTGTTGAATGACCTCAGAGCCCCACCTCCCTCACTGGCCAGCTGCTGGGGCTGTGGGCCCTAAGCTTCATACCTGACTCAGGAATAGACACAGGGTGAGGGGACTCCAGTAGCTGTTTTGACTGGTCTAATTCAGCCTGAGATCATCCTTGCATGAGCCCTCTGCCCAGATTATTTTTGTTTCTTTTATGATCTTTTTATTAGTGGCTCCTACAACACTAACCACAATCCATATATACATCAGCTGTTGGAAGCACATCTGACCATTAATTGCCTTCATTATTCTCAAAATATCCACTCTCCACCCAAGCCCCTGGCTTCAGCTCCTCATTCCCCGCCCCCTCAATGCCCGCCACCCATCCCTCATCAATCCTTGGAAATGTAGTAATACTTTTGTCATATCTTTCACTGTCTGGTGTCCCCCTTAACCCACCTTTCTTTTAGATCAATGAAGATCCTTGTAATCGGTTCCCACTTTCCATCCTCCACCCTCCCAGTATCTCCATTCATAACACTGGTCCTAAAGGGCCCATCCACCCTGGATTCCCCGTGTTTGAAATTCCTATCGGTATTAGAGTATCTTCTCTAGTTAGACCAGATTTGTATGGTAGAATTGGGATCATAATAGTGGGGCAAGAGGAAGCATTAAGAACTAGAGGAAAGTTGTGTTTCATCTTTGCTGTTTCATACCCTGTCTTGGTTCATCTCCTCTCTGAGATCCTTCTGTAAGGGGATGTCCAGTGCACTGCAAATAGGTTTTGGGTCTATACCCGGCAGTCCCCTCTCATTCTCCATGATGAGATATTTTTGTTCTCATGATGCCTGTTGCCTTATCCCTTTGAAACTTTGTGATCACACAGGCTGGTATGCTTCCTCCATGTGGGCTCTGTTGCTTCTGAGCTAGATGGCCGCTTCTTTACCTTCAAGCCTTTAAGACCCCACACGCTATATCATTTGGTAGCTGGGCACCATCGGCTTTCTTCACCACATTTGCTTATGCAGCCGCTTTGTGGTCAGTGATCGTGTAGTGAAGGTGAGCATCATAGAATACCAATTTAATAGAACAGTGTTCTTGCAATGAGGGAGTCCTTGAGCAGAGGCCCAATGTCCATCTGCTACCTTAATACTAAATCTTTACACATCTGTACATAGATTTATTTCCCCATGCCCCTTTGTTAATATATGGACATATGTACATGCCTTTATTTAGACGTGTATAACTGGCCCTTGCTTCCCAGCTCACTCTTCTATACCCTTTGATTTTCCTCTTGTGCCCACTGCCATGCTCAATCTTCCTTTGGGTTTCAGTAATTACTCTTGGTTACATTACCCTTGATCACGCCCTACCAGGCCTCCTACATCCCCCTCACCACCGATTTCCATCACTTGTTGTTCCCTTGTCTCTGGAATTCTTAACACCACTACCTTTCTTCCCACCTCCCTCTCTCGCATGTCCTCCAGGATGTGCTAGTCCCGTTTTTTTTTTCTCCTCCAGATTGTTCGTTCAGCCTATCTTATTTAGACAGTCCTGTAGAGGCAATAACATGCACAAAAACAAGAAAGAACAAAACCAAGCAGCAAAATAAACAAAACAACAAAAATCCAATGACAATAAAAGAAAACAAAGGTCAACAAGATAGAAAAGCTCATAGACAGTTTAAGGACTATGTGTTGGCCTTTAGGAGTGTTTTCTAGTCCAGTCTTTTGGGGCACCAAACCCTGACCCTAAAGTCCACCTTTAGCATTTCCTTGGGATCTTGCTGCTCCTTTTACTTGCTCTTCTGCTGTACCCCCTTAGTGTTATGCCTCGGTGTAGCGAGATCAGTTTGGGGGTAATTCCCACACTGTGTCTCCAGTGTTGTCCCCTCTAGGGCTATGGGTCTTTGAGGGACATTGTGTCTCATCGTGGGGCTGGCCATGTGGTCTTCTATGTGAACTGACTTCTCTGAGTGGGAACATCATCCTCAAGGTCTGGTGGGACAGGATGTGCTCCACTCTCCCCTTCTCCCCTTCATCTCTGTGTGCTCTGATCAGATAATGTCTCTGTCCAGGAGATGCAAATTCAATGCTATCCTCTGAAATAAAATCTTTGGGAGGGGTTGTGGGGAATATCTGCTCAGATCTTTGGTGGGTCCAGGAGAGAGGGACTGCTCGGCTGGGAACAGCCACGAGGGGCTCAGAACTCTGGCTCCAGAAAATGGTTGTAAGTTTGGCTTTGTTTTTAACCAGTTGTGTGCCTCTGGGTCAACACCTGTGTTTTTTTGAGTTAGTTTTCTGATCCGAAAAGTAAAGGTACTCCATTGTCCAGACTCCCATGTCACCAAGTGATTGATAGGGGCTAACCAGAGCCTGATTCAAATAGTGTGGATCTGTTAGGTGCCTTCTAGACCTGGGGTGGCGATTCTGAGCCCAGGACAACAATAATGTCCGAGAGGTGATATAGGTGGCTCCATATTGAAACAGGAAGACCACTGTGGAGATTTTGTCCTTCCACTGATGGCCACAGGCCACCGCCTCACGTCCTGCAAAAACAGTTTCCCTGGCTCAACAGCCAAGCCAGGGGCCAGTGCCATAAAAATCATATGGCTAACTGGGACAAAGGGCAGACAGATATTTTTTATCATGATGTCTTGAGAAACCCACCTAACCTCCATGCAAATCTTCTGGTGTGAGTTATTTTTGGAAGCAATCATATGCTGACAGTAATTCAAATCTTTCCTTTTGACAATTTGCCTGTACTCTTTTCTGAACCTGAGAAGGTAATCCCTGTGTCCACTAAGAAATTGACTGGCTGGCCTCCTACTTGGACAGTTAGCCTGGGATCCTGGGGACCAAGTGAAACAGAGCACGGACACCTTCATTCAGCTTCTTCAAGCATTATTGTCTCTTGCTTGGGATTTTCTAGGTGTGGATGAGGCCCGTCCTCTCTATTGGAGGGTTGTCTGCTTCTCCTGGGGTATTCAAGGCACTGATTTTTCCAATGTCCTTCTTTCCTGCAGTAGGCACATTGATCCTGCCCCATGGCTTGGCGGTGCCCACAGGTCAGTCTCTCCGTAAGTGGGCCATGCTCTCCTTTTCCTGAGTCTCTGGGGTCTCTCATGGCAATTCCTAGTATTTTAACTAGTTTCTTTGTCTCTGTCGTGGTAGGATCATCTCTGTTGTTACACACCCGCTGAGCCACTTGTACCAAATCACTAAGATTTTTCCCGTCAAACCCTTCCCACTTCTTTTTCATGTCTGAGGCAGACTGAGTAATAAAGGCAATACTTATTGCCCTCCTGTTCTCAGGGCCTCCAGGCCGTTAGGGATATAAAGCCCGTAGGCTTCCATCAGTCACTCTAAAAAGGCACGCAGACATTCTCTTGTAAGAGCCTGAAAATTCTCACTGACCTTAGATAAATTCATAGGTTTTCTAGCTGTTCCACTGAGGGCCTGCAAGAGAAACTGGTGATACCTGGTTGGGCCTTCTGTGCCTTGCTAGGAGTTTGGATCTCACATTTTTCATGCAGTGGCAAAAAGAGTTTCCCTCACATGGGGAGTGCCTGCTGTCTGACCATCATGTCCATTGACTGCTTACTGGGCCTCTCTCTGGCAGGGCTACTGTACCTGTGTTGTGAACAGCACCTGGAGAAGTTGCTGGCAATTTCTGGAGGTGGGCTAATGCATATGGAAAACCGTTTCTATCAAGGAATCAGACCTGCTTTGTCAGAAAAAGGGATTTTGTTGATTCCAATTATACAAATCACTGGAATACAAGGGGATATATACCCAAAAAGGGACTCAGGGGTCTTCCCCAGGTGTTGGGGCTGCTTGCCTTGAGTGTAGAATGGCTGCTGCCGAATTATCCTTCTTGGGGGGTGGGGCGGTCGAGATCCCCTACCAGCCCTAGTGTATGTTGGGGTGTGGACTCAGAAAGGAGTTATGAGTATTTCTCTCTCTCCAGCCCCATGCACCTGACAGGGTGGCAGTGATAATGAAGGGTCGTAAGCTAGTTCTCCCACTTCCAGAGTCCTCCTGCAAAAAGGAATAAAGCTGAGACAGAGGGGTATGGGGAGGGGTTGGGGAAGGGCAGCCTCCACCTTAGTGGTTTTAGGACCTTGGGTCTATTTTTTTTCTGGTCCTGCCATGTTTCCTGAAATCTTGAAACAAGAACCCTTTCTGTTGCAGGAGGAAGTAAGTCTTTTGTTTATGCTGGCTTATTAGTGGCAATGTCATTCCACGCATCAATTTTAGGGATCAGATAGGGATGTCCTGGTTCCCCATAAACATAACTATGAACTCTGAGAAATAGGGGAAGGGAAAACGAGTCTTGCATGGGCAAATCAGGAACTCCTTCTGTCCAATCACCTTTAAACAAATTGCGGAGTCTCCAGGCTTTAGGGCTGAAACTACATTCTCTTTGTGAGCGCCTAGAGCAGGGGTCCTCAAACAATAGCCTGTGAGCCACATGCGGATAGCCGAGGACCTTGATCCTGTCCGCCGAGTGTTTGTGCCCCGTTTGTTTGTGTGTTTTTTTTAAACTTCAAAATAAGGTATGTGCAGGAAGCATAGGAATTTGTTCATAGTTTTATTGAAACGATAGTTCGGCCCTCCAACTGATCAGAGGGACAGTGAACTGGTCCCTGTTTAAAGAGTTTAAGGACCCCTGGCCTAGAGAAATCAGAAATCCGTAGTTCTGGGGAGAGCACTCCTGTTAAGGAGGTTTCCTTTCTAAGCAAGCCCAGACAGTGGCAATTGGATCTCGGTGCACCTCGAAATGTTGTAGCCAGTCTCCATTCCCAGAAAGAAAACTACTCCGACCGCTGGCAAGTTCAACAGAAAAAGTTTTTTTTCCTGAGCAGCCCCAGTCTAATTGTCCAAAGGTTTTTATACTTTTGCAATGTGCAGGTGTGCAAGCAGGCAGAGTAGGGAAGCAGGGTGTTGCAGTTAGTCATTCTTAGTTGAACAAAGACTGCTCTGGTCGCTCTCGCGAATCTTCTGAGCATCCATATCCTTTGGGACATTCCCTTGGGCACATCTGCACAGCCTACCTCCCCTACATCAGCTAGTTCATTTACAGTTCATAGCTACTTTATTTACTTTACATGGTGCCTTCTGTCAGCTCATAATGGCTTCACTCTTGTCAAGGCTGTTTAAGCTTTTCCCAGAGATCCTATATAGCCGCCATTGTGGCCATGGGGAAACGGGGCCTGTGACCCTGGCCAAGATGGTGCCCACCAGCCCAAACATGTGGAAGGGCACTGCCTAGGGAGCTGGTTGAATAGACCTGGGAGTTAGCCCTGCCTTGTCCTGGGAGCCAAATATTTCCCTTTTCCCCTCCATTCCCTTTCTCCTGGCTTTTCAAACAAGCTGCTTTAGCCCTATAATGCCCAGCACAACATTTTTATAGCATTTAATTGAAACTTATCTGGTACCAAACTTATAAATTATCAATGTGACAATTTGGTTACATTTCAAAAACATTGCACGTTTTATATATTTGAATGCCATATATACATATTGATAACTATGAAAGTAAAGAATAAAAATGTTTAAAATTATTTCCTGAATTTAAAACTTGAGGCGTTATAGTGTTAGTGTTCTACCAGTGTAGGTTTGTTCCTTGTTACAGGCTGGTTTTCCGTGGCCCAGGCTTAGGCCAATGGCATATGGAACCCTTCCTGTGTAACGGTTACCTTTAGGCTTTCAGTGTTGCTGCTTAAGGCACTTTTGGGGAAAGCTCTTAATACACAGTTCCACTGCCACGATGTTCCAGACAGAAATTCCAATTCCCTTAAGGTTCCCTGAGCTTCCAGATGCCCCTTCCCTTCAGAGATTTGAGAGTCTGCTCCCGCCAGCAGGCATCTTGGAGGGCCATGGGGCCATCCCAAGCAGTGGTTCTCCTAGCTTGTCTAGAATAATGGTTGGACTTAAAGTCGACCTCAGTGAGTTGTCTTTGATCCCTTACTTCTTGCTGGGGCATCTTCCTGAGGCAACAGATTCAGGGCAATAAAGGGCTCGCTCTCAAGTGGGGTTTATTGACCTTGAGGCAGCAAGCTCTACATAGCCTTCTTTTGTGCTTTCTAGATGGGACTTAGCAGCTTCATACTCAGGAATTGCCCCCTTGCATGAATCCTGTCCAATTGGGATAGAGTTGACACAGAGGCTAGACAAACAAAAGCTGATGCACTATGCAACTTTATTTGAGAAAGGAGAATGGTGGCCAGAGAATGGTACACTTTCCCTTCTAACCCTGATTCACCTGGAACAGTTTTGTAAAGTGATTGGAAAGTGGGCCGAAATGCCAGAAGTTACAGCATTTCTCCTTTTGAGGAGCAGTAGAGAACTTCATCCCCAGTGCACCCAGGAACCCCTAAGGCAGGCATCCTTAAACTGTGGCCCGTGGGGCACATGTGGCCTGACGACATTTATCCCACCCTCAGGGTGTTTTTGCTGCCTCTGCATGTCCTACTTAGTAGCCGATTCGTGCAATGTGCATAGGAATTTGTTCATAGTTTGGTTTTTTTTAACTATAGTCTGGTGCTCCAACGGTCTGAGGGACAGTGAACTGGCCCCCTGTGTAAACAGTTTGAGGACCCCTGCCCTAAGGGATCCTGGACTTAGGGGTTACTAATCTCCCAGCCCTGAAACATCCCTGAACATTCTACCCGTTGTAGGAGGCACCATGGGAATTTGGTCTCTGGGTAATTTACAAGTCTTTTATTCAATTTGAAGCCAAGAAAATTAAAAATGACTCAGACACTTACTTTCTTTTGATCCCTGTTGACTCCCGCTGTAGTATTCCAATATTACAATTTAACGCTATAACGCATGACCTTTTCATTCCATTCAATTAAATGTGTGTGTATAGATAGATAACTATGAAAGTAATTAATGAAAACAAAATTTGTTTGACCAAAGTTAATAATTGAGGGATAATAGGATTAAATAGAAGCATGGTTCTTATCAGTGGGTCCAAACATTAGGATCATAAATGAAACAGTGATCTCAGTGCACCCAGTAGTTCCCAAACCCTGTACCCTCATAGGGGAAATTGTGGATGCTTTTACTCCCGTGCCTATACTTAGAACGAACAAACACACATGCCTGATAATCCTAGGATTTTTTTTGTTTCCTGTGACACTCACCTAATTTCAAGGGCACTGCCACCTCACAAGCCTAGCCTTGTCTCAGTTAAACTGTTCACCCTTTTGTCCGTTTGTTTGTTTTTCCAGAAGTTCTCAAGTTACCAAGCCCTCTGAACCAAGTGTGCCACCTCTAGGACCACCATCTCCTGGACCACCTCAACCTTATCCATCCTAGACCTGAATGGACAACCCCTCCCAGCAGAGTAGAAAGGGTATGGACTTCACCCTTTTGCCAGCAGGAAGTACCTAAAGATGTCGTCGCCTTGTACCCCAAAGATTTGGGTCCATATCTCTTCAGGGTGTAAATTTTAGGTAGCTAGCATAGGGACTAGGTTGTCCATGATGCATGCTCAGAGGGTCAAGCTAGCCACCCAGGAAAGAGTGGCACACCGAGCGTGCTCAGAGGTCCAGGTTTCCAGTCAGGAAGGCCAGGTACACCTGGGTGGGTGCTGCACCCACATTGACCCACCTAGGCCAAGTAAATTCAATTCAGCCACTGGGGTCCACCAGGGTTGCCTACCATACCTCCCTATCTCTCCTAAAACACAATTGGATCACAAACCTGGCTTTGGCGTGAATTCTTTCTCATGCAGAGCCAAGGACCAAGGTATATCTGTCCACAGAGAGAAAAACCTAGGAAAGCTCTTTGGAGGCGGCAGCACTGCACATGAGTGGCTATTGGATACTGTTTAGATGCATGGCTTTCTATTTGGAACTTTTTTTTGTCTCACCGGAATGGAAAGGAAGAGGTAATACTTCTGGATCACACAGTATCCATGTCCACAAATGAGCTGCTCATTCCACAGTCCTGGCAGTGCCTTTTGAAAACCCTCTGCTTTAGAATGTCACTCCTTGAAGATGGCAGTGGGAGTGGCTGGGGCCAAGTATGCTGCCTCTTACTCCCAGTTGCAGGTTTCTGGATGCTGATTGTATCTCTTACAGCATCAATTAGTGGGCTTGTTGTCTGCCTCAGGCTTTGTTCACAGAGATCCTCCAGCTAGGTGGTGGTGTGTGCGCATAAGCAGAGGCTTCCTGCCAATCCCCCATGAGTAGTAGAGCTCCCATGGTGTGGACTCCATGAAAGCCGTGCTCCAGCCAGCAGGATTACAAAGGAGGGTGGGCCGGGCAGGACAGGAGGGCCATTGCCCCTATGGAATGACCTCAGAACCCCGCCTCCCTCCCTGTCCAGCTCCTGGGACTATGGGCCCTAAGCTTCATGCCTGACTCAGGAATAGACACAGGGTGAGGCAACTCCAGTAGGTGATTTTGCTGATCTAATCCAGCCTGAGATCATCCTTGCATGTGCCCTCTGTCCAGACCTTTTTTTAAATTGTTCATGCAACACTAACCACAATGCATATATACATCAGTTGTGTAAAGCACATTTGTACATTCATTGCCCTCATTATTCTCAAAATATCCACTCTCCACCCCACCCAAGCCCCTGGCCTCAGCTCCTCATTTTTCCCCCTCCATTCGAGCTACCCTTGATAATTTACTAATTATTTTCTCATATCTTGCACTGTCTGATGTTCCTTCACCCACTTTTCTGTTGAGGTTAAATGTAGATCCCTGTATACGGTTTCCGTTTTCCAACCTACCCTCCCTCCACCCTTCCCGAGTCTGCACTCATAACACTGGTCCTCAAGGGCTCATCCACCCTGGATTCCCCATGTTTCCTGTTCCTATCTGTCCAAGTGTACATTCTCTAGTCTAGCCTGATTTGTAAATTAGACTTGGGATCATGATAGTGGGAGAGAGGAAACATGTAGGAACTAGGGGAAAGCTGTGTTTCATCGTTATTATCTGGTACCTGTCTTGGTTTATCTCCTCCCTGACACCCTTCTGTTAGGGATGTCCAGAGGACTGTAAATGGGCTTTGTGTCTGTACCCAGCACTCCCCGCTCATTCGCAATGATAAGATTTTTTTTGTTCTGATGATGCCTGCTACCAAATCTTTTCAAAACCTCATGATCACACAAGCTGGTGTGCTTCTTCCATGTGGGCTTTGTTTCTTCTGAGCTAGATGGGCGCTTGTTTTCCTTTAAGCCTTTAAGACCTCACATGCTATATATTTGATAGCTGGGCACCATTAGCTTTCTTCACCACATTTGCTTATGTACCTGCTTTGTGTTCAGTGATCGTGTAGGGAAGGTGAGCATCATAGAATGCCAATTTAATAGAACAGTATTTTTGCAACGAGGGAGTCCTTGAGCAGTGGCCCAATGTCCATCTGCTACCTTAATACAAAACCTATAAATATAGGGACATAGATCTATTTCCCCATGCTCATATATTTAAATATGTACATGCCTTTTTTTAAACATCTATAATTGACCCTTGCTTCCTAGCTTGCTTTTCTATTCCCTTTGATTTGCCTCTTGGGCCCACTGCCATGCTCACTTTTCATTTGTGCTTCAGTAATTCAGTAATTCCTCTTGGTTCCATTGGTTCCATTTCCCTTGATCACTCCCTACCAGGCCTCCTACATCCCCCTCACCACCGATTTGCATCACCTGTTCTTCCCTTTTCTCTGGGTTTCTTAACACCACTACCTTTCCCCACACCTCCCTCTCTCCCATGTCTCCCCAGAAGTGTTGGTCCTGTTTTCTCTCCTCCAGATTGTTCATCCAGCCTATCTTATTTAGACAGACCTGTAGATGTAATAACATACACAAAACAAGACAGAGCAAAACCAAGCACTAAAAGCAACAAAACAACCAAAATCCAATGACAATGAATGAAAACAACTCAACAAGAAAGAAGTGGCTCATCGTTAGTTCAAGGTCGGTTTGTTGGCCTTTAAGAGTGTTTTCCAGTCCAGTCTGTTGGTGTACCAAGTACTGGCCCCAAAGTCATCCTTTGGCATTCCCTGGGGACCTTGATGCTTCGTTTTTTTGCTCTTCTGCTGTACCCCCTTAGTGTTATGCCTCGGTGTGGCAGGATTAGTTCGGGCGCATTTCCCACACTGTGTCTTCAGTGTTGTCCCCTCTAAGGCTATGGGTCTTTGAGGGGTGTCTTGTCTCATCGTGGGGCTGGCCATGTGGTCTTCTATGTGGACTGGATTCTCTGAGTGGGAACATCATCCTCAAGTCCTGGTGTGCCTGGATGTGCTCCACATTCCCCTCCTCCCCCTTCATCTGCTCCATGTGCTCCGATCAGATATGTCCCTCTCTCAGAGCTGCAGATTCACTGCCACCTTCTGAAATAAAATATTTGGCATGGGAAGGTGAGTTGGGTGGGAGGATCTGCTCAGATCATTTGATGGTTCAGGATAGATTGACTGTTCGGCTGGGGACAGGTATGTGGGGCTTAGGGCTCTGGCTCCCAACACTGGTTGTGAATATGTCTTTGTTGTTAACCAGTTGTGTGCCTGTGGGTCAACACCTGTGTCTTTTTGAGTGAGTTTTCTCATCTGCAGAGTAAAGGTAATCCATTATCCAGACTCCCATGTCACCAATTGATTGAGAGGCACTAACCAGAGCCTGATTGAAATAGTGTGTACCTGTCAGGCGTGTTCTAAAAACAACTTAAAAGTCGTAAAAACACTATAAATGCCTTAAAAACCCTAAAACGTCTAAAATATTTCTAAAATGCTAAGACCACACCTAAAGACTCTCTAAAACATCTTAAGACCATTAAATACATGGTAAAAGGCTTTCTAAAACACCCTAATGCGCCATAAGTCTTAAAAAAAAACTCCTTACGTCCCGAAAACATAATAAATGCCCTAATATTATGCAAATGCCTTAAAACGCAAAATAAAGAACACGTGAAGCCCTAAAAACACGCTAAAAGTCTTTTAAAACCCCAAGAACATCCCTACAAAGCAACCCGAAGCACTATAAAACCCTGTAAAAGTCCAACAGCCTAATAGACATGAATTCACCATGAAAGCAAAAAATAATCCAACAAAACCCTAAAGCCCTGAAAACCAAAACCTAATCCCCCCAAACACTCTAAGGCCTTAAGAAGCACCCTAAAATTTTAACAAAACACTAAAAGCCATAAAAACACATATAAGCCTAATAAACACCCTTAAACACTAAAATCACCCTAAAAGCCTTAAAATGTCTGAAAAGCCATAATATTCCCTAAAATTCAAATAACACTCTGAAGCCACAAATAACACACTAAATGCCTCCCAAAACATGTGGAACTTCCAAATCATATCCCTAGAAGATTCCCAAACCATGAACTTCCAAAACCACATAAATGCCCTGAAGACAACATGAAAGCCCCAACAAAACATAAAATGCTGGGGAAAAACACATAAAATATTTTAAAATACCCTAAAATCTCTAAGAAACCCTGTAAGATCACTAAAAACACCCCTACCTGCTAAAAAATACCTATACACTCCAAAAAATCACCCCTAAATCCCTTAAAAACTCCCTTAAACCTTATAAAACACCCTTAAAGCCCAAACCACCCTAATGCGCAAAAAAATTAAATGACCCCAAATGACCTTAAAGCCCTAAAAATCACATGCCACAAAAAAATCCTAAATGACCCCAAAATTCCAACTCAAAGCCAGCCTACAAGTCTTTTATGAGAACAGTTTTATCTTTCTACCAAGGAGAAGTTTGTAGGTTCAACCCCTGACCTATGCCCTTACCATATGAAGTTAGTAATCAGTGGTTTTGCAATTCTTTGAAGAAAGATGAGGGTAATTTTATCAGGAGTGAATTAAACTTGTCTAGTGCCTTGAGTAGAACTGATAACTGTACTACATTGAGTCGTCTGGTCAAGGAGCATGGGATATTATCCCATTTGCTGAGGTCACTCTTGATTTCTTGTAATTTCTGTAGTTTTCCTCATATAAATCTGTTGTTTTTTTATTCAAGTATAGATATAGATATTTTCATTTACGCTTGGCTATTGTAAATGGTACTACCTGAAAATGTGTATTTCATTAATTATTATTTCTTGATCTATTTCTTCATCCTTCGAAATATTATCAGTTTGTTGTGGTAGATAAACATTAGGACTTTGCATAACTTAGAAATATTACATTTCACAGAAAAATCATATTAATTATGTCGACAGAGCTATAAAAGGAATGTTGCCCTGCATATCTTCAGATATGACAGCTGTTTCATTGAGAAATTAAGCCAGACAGACACAATGTGATGTAAATTTTGTTATTTTCATGTGGGTTCCTTCACTCTTCCAAAAAAATTAGGTTCATGAGCCCCTTGGGGAATGAGTTTGAGTTCAGATCAGATGTCTATTTATATATTTGAGTCCTGAAGCCCATTTGATGGACTGTTCTGTTGCTTCCAAAGTAGTCAGTCACTTCCCCACCAATTAGAGAATTTGTCCGAAGCAAAAGTAAAAGTGTGGCGTACGACATTTGACTGCACACCATCTAAAATCACACTCTCATTTGGTGTTGGCAGTTTTACTTGTATTTCAATTGTAAACTACACTTCAGAGTTCAGGCTAGTGAAAACGTTTCAGTGGAAAAAATTTGCACACAACTACGTGCAGTTTGTGATTCTGTTGTTCCCAAGCAAGGCTATGAGGACAAAGATGCACAAGCATGGGGGGCACTGCAGACAATGTGTGAAAGTTTCCAGGAGCTCAGGGGTGGACAGCGGCTGCTAATTCTCCCGTGCTGGCAGTGAGCTATGTGGGAGGGCTTTGTGTGAGGTCCCTGTGGGGTCTCTGAGAAGTCTCCATAAAGGATGCTGAGAACTTCATATGAAGTCTCTGTGCGAGGCCTCTGAGTCTCTCTGGAAGTCTCCAAGGAAGTATGTGTGTGAGGTTTCTCTCTCGGGTATGTGTGAGTGTCCTTGTGAGATGTCTGCTGAATTGTGGGGGGTGGGGGGCAGTTGTTTCGCTGAGGTCTCTGCAGGTCTGAGTGGGCTTCCCTTTGTTTGACCTCACAGCACCATATAAGAGGACCTGGTGGCAGGGGAAAGGGAAGGGGCTTGGTCCATGCACCCCTTGCTGTTCTTTCAGGGTCTTCTCTCCATCTCCGTGCACTTACCTAGCACGAACGGTAGGGTTCAGCAGCGGGTAGTCCGGTGTCCAGCTCTTCACTCTCTCTAGGAACACACCCAAGCTACCTGCTACCCAAGAGGCCCCAGATCCAGGCTCTGCAGATCCAGAATCTGATTTTTTACTGCCACAGTCACTCCAGAGGCTGCCTTGGCACAATCAGGACTCCAGAAACAACATCATGCTGCTGTACCAGCAGTCTCTGGGGCCTATGTCCACTTCCCTCCTCCACCACTGGTGTCAGTCCCCACCCACCCCACACACACACTTGGTGTCCTGACTGAGGCATGGAGGTCAAGGCTCAGTGGATGTCTTCCTCGCCATCCTTTACTGTTTAGTTCAGTAAACAGTAAACCCTGGCCCACCAGGGGTGTTCTTTTAAGCACATGAGAATTTACTCTAGCGGATCAACTAATCATATTTTGGGGGGCCTTCCTGCCTTCTTCTATAATCTGGTGCCCAGGAAATAAAACCCTGTGTTAGAAGCACAGAGGAAACACTGACCACTATTGAACTGGTTTCCCTTATCAAGACAGGTGATGTCTAATCTCCATGCACATCCTGATTTCCCAGGAGTCTCTAGGGGAAGGGAAGGCTGCTCCCAGTTGTGACTTTCTTTGCAGCACTCAGTCCTTAGAAGCCACTCTCTCCGGAGAACATTCCTAGAGCACGTGCACGCGCGTGTGTGTGTGTGTGTGCGTGTGTGTGAAGATCACCAGCCTGGGGTCATGTTTCCTGAGAACATTCCTAGAGTGTGCGCGTTAGTGTGTGTGTGAAAACCACCAGCCTGGGATCATGTTTCCTGAGAACATTCCTAGAGCGTGTGTGTGTGTGTGTGTGCGTGTGTGTGTGTGTGTGTGTGTGTGTGAAGACCACCAGCCTGGGGTCATGTTTGCTGAGAACATTCCTAGAGCATGTATGTGTGTGTGTGCACACGCGTGTGTGTGCATGTGAAGACCACCAGCCTGGGGTCATGTTTCGTGAGAACATTCCTAGAGCGCGGACGCGTGTGTGTATGCATGTGTGAAGCCCAAAAGCCTGGGGTCATGTTTCCTGAGTCCTGGCACCCTGTTATTGACTCATCCCCACTCTACCCCACCCTGGCTATCAACTCATCCTTCCCCCAGTCAGGAGATGGAAATCAAGTAAAATAACAGTTTTTCGCCCCACTAAAGATAGTATTGAGAAAGTAACCTTCCCTGCTTGAAAGCTGTGCCTTTGCTATACAACCCAGTGCTCTCTGTAGGAGATAAAGTTCTGCTGTGGGGGCAGCTAGCTAAAGCTGGGGTGAAGCACCTGGCCGATTCCCCTTTGTAAGCCTGTGTTAGCTCCGCTTGTGTCTTGCATCATTTCTGGGGATCCTCATGCTCTTTGGCCCCCTTTGCTACGTCCAACGCTTCATATTCTTCTTCACTGTATCCTTCCCTACCCTGTGTCCATGGTGCCTAACCATTAGTGGTTATTACACAGACGCTCATCCTGTACCACTCAGCCTACGCTGTTGCTCCTTCTCCGGGTTTATATACAGAGGAAGGCATGTGAGCTGTGAACCGGATTTTCCCTTGGTGCAGTGGGTGAGCACAGTCCCCCGCTGGCAGCCTCCCTAGCAGTTCCCACCCACATGTGTCAGACCTGGGACTTCCATCCTGGAGGTTACCCTAGGCTGGGAGAGAGGCAAAGGTAGCAAAATATGTCATTTCCCATTTTGTGACAGGTGTATTGAGGCGGAACCTCCATGCCAAACTTGGCAGCCTTCATCAAATGCACATGTGGGACTTAACAGGCCGCCACATGTCTCATGCCTGCTTGGTACCATGAGACGCTACTTTGGTCTAAACCTCTTCTGGACCCTCGATGGAATTTCTTGGCTGGATTGCGCCTCTCAAAACCTATCAACTGCAGCCACATAACGTTGAAGACAAAGTAATGGCACCAGGGAACATTCTTCACTGTGTTGGGACCTTCTGAGGTTTTCACAGTAGGGGTGTTACCATAAATCATAAGAGGTGCAAAATGAAGAACTTGGGATGGAAGTGGGTGGGAAACACTGCTGAAAACCTCCTCCAGAGCCCTGCCCTTTGAGAAGTCAAAGCTAGCACTCAGAGAAGGAGACGCAGTATCTAACATAGTTAAAGGTATATTATGCCAACCTCGTCAATGAACTCATGTGGGGTTAATTGAAGGGCAGGGAGATCAATGGCTCTGTGAGCCTAGCCTTTCTGGTCTCTTGCTCTCTGATAGTGCCACCAGGGTGGATATGCATTTGTTAGGTCCCTAAAGCAGCTGGAAAGACTCATTTCCTGGGAGATCCCTGAGGAGAAGCCGCATGGACCTACCCTGTTGCAGCCCTGGTTTCTGCAGCAGCCTCATGGAGAACCTGCCAGCGCACGGACTACAATTTCCTCCTGCAGTCCATGTCTCCCCGTGTGTTTTTGGATTGTGAGGAGGACTTTGTAGATTGGTGTCAGACACATGGGATACTATTGGACTGGTGGTCTTAGATTGAACTGGGTTGGGATGCTTTTCAATGTTCACTTAACCTTTATATAAAACTCATAAAATATGAGTGTATGAATTTTGTTTCTCTAGTCTACACAGACTAACACACATGACACCCCCTCTAGATCCCGCCATGCAGCACAGAAGTCACACTTTAATGTAGGAGGCGGAAAATCTCAATTTGGAACAATGAATATCATGGCTGAGAGAAGCCATTAGCCTGTGCAGAACAGGCTAAAGTGGCTGGCATGGATACTTTCCTACTAATCAGAGCAGAAGAAGCGTCTTCTAATTTGCCAGATAAGACATATTCTCGAAGACAGTGACGTGGGCAGTGGTAAGGGTAACTGGAGTAAGCCCACCTCCTCCGCCTCTGCTGCTGCAAGCTGACTGGGCACACAAACACCCTGGGGGGCAATGGTTGAGTGTGGCTTGTGACACTGAATCCCCTGAACGGACAGAAATTTGTGAATACATCCCTGATACAGGTGCTCGTGGTGGGAAGGCTCTGGCAGTCAGGTATCGCCTGGTGGAGGCAGGGTCTCACACTTGCCACTCTCCTGTGTTCTACAAAGAAAGGAGCCCTGCAGCTGGAGGAACATCCATTAACTGAGGCCTGCGCTTCTTTTCGTGGACATAACGTTGACGCAAGATACTCCTGATGACAGCCTGGTGTCCCCTCTAGGACTTGGCCAACATCTGTCATGAGCACCTGAGCCTCCGTGACCTTGTTAGGAGACACTGGTTGTCTTTGAAGGGGCCCAAGGCTGTGACCACAGGGTAATACGGGCTTTCCTTTTTGCAAAGGATCACCGTGTCCTGTAGATTTTTTGCTGGAGCAAATCCACTGGACAAAGTGCTTCCTCCATTTTTTGCTGTGGCCCTCAGCAGGAAGCTGTCCCTTCTCTGGTGGGAGCTGTGAGGACTTGATCTCAAGGCACTCAGCCAATGCCTTGTCTTGCACAGGCTGGCTTAACCCACAGACTTGGGAGATGCCTCTTCCCGCTAATCCTTTTCCATGCTCTTCTGGATTGGGCCATTTATGAGTCTCCCTCTTGTCAGTGGGAACAGCATCCTTCCTTCTCCTTGTCGAGGGGTCCTGAAGGTTGGGGCTTTTGAGCTTCTGCTGCCCCATGTAACTTGCTCTAGCCACCACGAAGCCACTTGGCCCTTGACATATTGGCTTATCCCCAGTGAACAAATGCTGGGGGCGGCAATGGACCACCTGAGAAGGCAAAACATTGGTGGCAGTGAGCACATCAGTGGTGCAGTCCTGAAGGAGCCCGTCAACAGGACAGCATGGAGAACCATCCTCTGCCTCTACCTCCACCTGGAGCTTAATCTCACTGCACACTCGTGCTGTAAGGCTTGGCTTTTCAGGAACTGGAGCACACTTTCCAGGTAGCAGGAAACTTTTACTACATCCTAGAGCCTCGAAGCACCCCCGGTCCACATCATTGGTTTGAGATTTTGCCAGCACACTGGTTTTGAAAGTGTCTCTATCGTCTAGCTCTATTGAAGAGGACTTCTTGACCACCACCAACCCTGTCTCTTTGGCTCTTGAAGATGGACATTCAGAGTTCACTTCCAATCTGGGGCCTCCTGGGGCACAACTAGCACCCTCTTTCCTTGACCCCTTGCTGGTCAGTACTGAATTTGAGGTTTGCTCTAGGCTCTCTCTCTGGACACTTTCATTCTGGAAGGTTCTGCCAAGGATACTGGGCATGAAGGCTGGAAACGGCTGCCTGAGGGCCAATGAGCATCCACTGTCATTATCAAGTGGGGGGTAGGCTGGGGTTCCCTGAACAGGCTCCTCTGTAGGGGAGCAATCAGCAAAAGGACTCTCCAGGGTAGGGCTTGATTTCTTTGTGGTCACTCTCTCTCCCCAGTCTGCCTGACAGGGTTCTCCCAGGACCTTGACAGCCTCAGTTACTAGGTTAGTTCAATACTTAGGGGTGGCTAAGCAGGTGGACTTTGGAAAGGACATTGCGTTGTCTTTTCTTGTCCTACAGAGGTTTGTGGGCTCAAGGACTTTGAGGGGCATGCACCACCTCTGCCTCATTTGGAGCCTTACGATATGCGAGTCCAGCACCTGTTGAGTGCCCGGGCTGAGAAAGGAAAGGCTCTGCGTTGTGTTCAGATCTTCCAGCTCTCCCCAGGAGGCCACAATGACAACATGTGGGTGGGTCAGGGAAATAGACAAAGCATGCGTGGTCGTCGCAAGACATGAACGGCAAACAATGCCAGGGATCTGATCCTTTCTAATCTGCTCCACCTTCCTGCACATGTGGACATTCAGGGTGTTTTCCAGTAGGATTTTATTTGGACCCCTTAGGGTGTAAGTTCCTGCGTTAATCCCCTTGTGTATCCTCAAATCACTTAACTCCTTTGAGTCGGCTCCCGGAGTTCCTTTTGGGCAGTAGTTTCCTGATCCACAGAGAGATAGATTACATTTGGATATTTTCCTCAAGTAATTCCCTTGTCCATTGACCGAGTTGTTCCTCAGCTGGACACCGGCTCTGCAGCACGCAAGCGACGGTCCAGGGTGTGTGCATCTTCCTGGGGACACCGTCTTCATTACATTCTTCCCCTGCTTGTCTCCAGGTGTTGAGCAGGAGCATTCGGGCTGCTTCATATCCAGACAAGTCCCTGGCCATTTTTCCTGAGGCTGCTTTAGTGTCAGAGACTCAAGAGTCCCATTGCCGAGGGGCCCCTGCAATTGAGGGAAGTTCTCTTGGCGGTGGAGCTCCGATTGCTTCAAGCAGCCAGGAAGCTTGGGGTCTGTCTTTGGGGTCTGCACCTTCTGATTGTCCTGGGGATGAGTGGGTTTGCGAAGACAAAAAGCTTCCTGGGGTCGTGGCATCCTAAAGGGTAAAGAACTCTCACTTTCCTGTTGTTTCTTTAAAAAATGGCTTTCCAGCTGTTGAAGTGAATTTGGAATGCGTGATTGGGACTTAGTGTGGACGGTAAGACAGGATTCATCACAGGGACTCTTGTGAGGAGGAGGAAAAGGTACTGCGAGTGGGCCACGGAGCTGTGGACCGGGCGGAGTCAGGACTGTAGCCGGCGGTGGGGCCTGGGCTTGGCATGCAGTTGGAAGTAAAAGTTGGAATCGGCCTTCAGTGTAGGGCAAGGAGTGACGTTGCAACAAGAGTGGGTACTCTTTAGCTTGCATTTGAGCTGGTAAGGCATTAGGAATTTCATTAAATAAGACAGTGGGAAACTCTAGGGTGGATCCAGAGACCCTGAGAGCAGCTGCCAGAGACTCCCTGTGCAGAAAAGGTAGACCCCAGAAAAACTCACTGAATTTTTGTGGAAAATGCTTCTGAGGGCTGGGTATCTGCTCTGCTTTGATGCTGGCATTCCAGAAGGGCTGGGGAGGTGCAGTGATCTGCTCCCCATCGAGTGCCTTCAACATATTTAAGGCCTGCAGATGGTATTCTGATACACCCTTTCCTTTTTCTTCCCAAATATTCCATTTCTCTGCCTTTGTGATTTCTATTTCCAGCAGCTTGTGGACATTGGGGTTGAGCAAGGTGGGCCTCCCTACTTCCCCCTGCCTCTTTGTGGGTCCTTCCCGAAAGGTGTCTTCTTGGGGGTGCCAGGTAGAGTGCTCTTTCAGAGACCCAAAGTATTCCAAGGAGGGAAGCTGTAAGTTCTTGGCAGCTGCCCAACACTGGGGTGGGGAGGCAGTAGGGAGGCCTGTGGGATCCTGACTTGTGATGGCTGCCATGGCAGGTGTGGAGCAGCGGTTGTGTGGAGATGGGCTCTGCCTGGGCCTTGCCAACAAGTCATTCTGAGAAGGAGTCCCTGTGGGGTGCGGGGCTGGTGAGTCCCAGAGAGTGCTTGGAGGCTGCAGGTAGGCCTTTGAATCCGGGGGTTTGGCACTGGGTGAGGGAAGAGCCAGTGGTGTGGGTGAAAGACTGTAGGTTCACGGGAATGTGTGCAGTCTGGTGATTGACTCAAGGCGGGTAAGACATGAGAAGTTGAGATGCACATCTGGGCCCGTGGAAGGGTGGAGTTCTGAGACCTAGGTGTCCGGAATGGATGAGCCGCAGAACCATGTGGGGCGCGCGTACCGACGTGGACTTCAGCCGTACCTCTATTTCGCCAGCTACCAGAGAGGGCTTGAGCTTTCTGTTGACCAAAGCTGCCAGTGTCAAGTGGGTTTCCCAAGTGGCTGCAGGAGACAGAAGGACCAGATTACTGCCAGGACTGAAGGGGCAAGAGACCTAGCAGGCTAGCAAGGGTCGGTGCAAGCTCAGCCCCTCCCCAAGCCTTGATGGCCTGCTCTTCCTGCCCCACCCCACTGCCCGGGACTCCTGTCATTCTCTGCCCATCCCTGAAAGTGTCCCCCAAACCAGCGCATCCCAGCTGCTCTGCAGCCCGAGGCCACACAGGCACCCTGGTTGGAAGATGCACCCCGCGTTGAAGCAGGAAGGTTACTTACTTCTGCCTAAGACGCAAACGCAGGTTCTGAGCGCCATATAGTTCTTGCAGGAAGCTTCGGAAAACTGGAAATCAAGAGAACCGTTATGGTGCAGCCCTCCCAGAGGACCGAAAGGAATGTCACACGGGCTGTGCACTTAGGACGTTGGACTCTCCAGAGCTCAAGGTCAAATGATAGCTTACTCCCACGGGCAGGAGGTGCTTTGGCATTTCAAGGAGCATCGGTTTCCAATATTGTCTGTGGGGTCTCAGTGAGCAATCTGAACCTTGGCAAAGTTACACAGCTTATCGCAGTTACCCCTCAATGTTCCACCTCCAAATCCACCAGAATCTGCTCCTGACACCCCCACTGCTCCCTACTGGGTCCTACCTTGGCCAGCCTTCATCCCATCCTAGGCCCCTCCTGTACATCTGGGAAATATCTGGGTTCTGTTTCCATCCACAATATCCTTTTGTTCAGGATTATTACCTGAGAGAGACGGGCTGTTGCCACTGGCATCCTGCAGAGGAGGGGACAGGAGAGCTTACAGAGCTTGGTTGAATGGGCAGAACCTTACCTTTCAGAGCGTCACCTTTGTCCCTTGACCTGCTGCTTCTCCTTGTCTCCACCTGAGGTTGGGGCACAAGAGAGGAAGTCAGGCTGGAATCCAATCCTGCGTCTGTTCTTTGTGACAAACTGCAGGCATTTACTGGTGATTAGAAGAATGACAATCTCCATGGAATGACTAAAGCCCAGAAACCAGCTTCTGTGTGAGACCTAGAGTGCATTTCTTCCGTCAGCCTTCCTCTGCTCACGGAGAGCACACACTCTCAGCACTCAGTGTTCTGGTGGGCAAGATTTTGATTATGGAGGCTGAAGCTCTGGTCCAGCCCTTGACCACTTCCTCCCCGGGGTCAGCCATGCTTTCTCAATTAGCCCAGACAGAAAAGGAGCCTTGGCCCAGAGACTGGAGCTCAAGGAAAGAGACTGAGGACCCAGTGATGAGAGCTGCCCTTTGAAATGTCTAGTCATCTAGTACTTAGCCACTGCGTCACTATATTGGGGATTTTTACCTATTGCCCTCTATAACAACTAGAGATGGGAGGTCTGAGATCTTCAAAGAGAAATATTTTTGAATGCTCACCTTACTGGCAAATGATTTACATATCATACGAGTCAATAGTTCAGTCGTTCAATCAGATCAAGGGCAATGGTACAATCAATGATTACCATATCCATTTTAGAACAACACCCCCCCCCCTCCATGGTTAAATTGCCTTCAAAAGGAGTTGTGTAATCACAGTCAGGTCTAAAGCTCTCTGTCCCCTCTGGCCTCCTTCATTTTTTCGTCTTGAAATCAATCCCCCTTCACTCCCTAGCTTCCCGATGGGGGAGTTCTCCACACTGCTGATCTCACAATCCCTCCCTCTGCCATGAGATCTCTCCACCTGCAACTCTGTCAACCCTTGTGTCCATGATCATGATGCATCCACGCCTCCTGTGCTTCACAAACAGGGAAAGCCAACAGAAATAATGAAAATCAACATAAGCCGGCAAGGATAAAATGATACCAATGCAGTGAACAAAGTCCTAACAGTGAGTAAGGACGCACCAGCCCTCATCAACATTCCAAAGCCAGGGCTGATGGTCTCTTCTTTCTTGAGATTTCCCCTATCAGGAAATTAATTACGAAAGGAAAAATTTATAAAACGAAGAAAAATCAATCTCTCCTATGGCTGGGTTGAGAATTTCTTACCTTTATCCTTTTCCTGGGTGGTCGCACAGGTGGAGTATTTGGAAGGAAGGGGAGGACCAGGAAGAAGCAACCCACTCCATACAGGATGGCCAAGGTCAAAACAGTGAACCAGGTGGGGTATTGGTAGGTCAGCCAGGAAGCACTTTTCTGTTCCAGCAGAAAGAGAATCTCCTCCATCTTCTGGATACAGCGGTTGCACTCAGGCAACTGAGCACTCTGAGTCCCCTCTGGCTTCAAACCCACTTGCATCACAAACCTGGGCCCACATCACTAAAGGGTCACAGTGGGGTGGGAGGTGACAGCAGGACAACACATAATCCCTCCCTCTACCCTCCAGCTCATCACATTCCTCCCCTGCTCTGGTCTTCTCTCTCCCACTGCCTGCTCTGGGCCTCCAAAGTCACCAGCTGCACCTGATGGAATGGAATCTTAGTGCAAGTTCTTATTCATTCCACCTCCCACCTAGGTATTACCTGCTTCCTTGGCAAGTTGCCTGAATCATGACCAATTTCATAGGCTTAGAATATCTGAAGTTGTCTCTGTCCTCAATGAAAACCTTCCAAAGTCATGATTTTACTTTGTCTTATCCAAGATAGAGAACTTAGGTTTATGTAACATTTATTTAGCTTTATGAATGTTGGATGAAAAGCTTGGAATTTGACTTCTATGACCAGGAGAGTTATTCAAGAGCTGAGGTATATCTCTCCCAGGAGAGAGATCTAACAAATTTTCTGCCAGATGGTACATTTGGGGAGACAAGGAACACTTAAGCATTAATCATTCTTAACAGTGTCCCCTGTAAATCTTCCTTGTGTGTGACTACTGCCCATTTAGGGCTTGCTCTGGGAACACTTGATGGGGTAATAAGCCTTGCAACAATTCAGGCTCAAAGGGCAAGCATCTAGCTGAGCAAAATAAAGAGATAATATGGATTGAGTTGTGTCCTTACCACTACCACTTGAGATATTCCCCCAAAATTCGTTGGAACCCTAACACTGAAGGCTATAATCTGATTTGGTTATGTGAGGGCTCTCTCTGGGAGAAATGTACCTCTGTCCTTGGCTTCACACAAGAACCAATTGACGCAGAAACCTAGTTTGTGATCCAAGTGACTTTATAAAGGATAGAGGAGGCAAATATGCTCGTGGGGGGTAGGGGCGGACTGGACAGCCCACGCGCGCTGGGTTGCATGACAGCTGGTTTGAGGCCCCCACCCATACCCTGTTGGTAGGCATGGCTGACGGTACTGTTTGACCCCATTGACTGAATTAAGCCCACCTGGTCTAGATGGGGGCCCGCCCAGGTTGACCTGCTTCCTGTCACAAGGACCTAAATGTGTGCATCTTTCCAGCCTGAAGCAGCTTTCAACTGTCTGTGATGGGGAGGAGGTTTGGCATGCACAGCGACCACCCTCAGTTCTGCCTCTACTTACCTAACAGGTACACGGCATTTCTTTTCTGTTTTTTAAAACAACAACAAAAAAATCATTTGTAATCTTTCTATTCCAGCGGTGCTAGGAGCAAGGCAGAGGCAAAACCCAAGAACAGGGTTCTTCTCTGTTGAAGCGCGATAAACTCACGGGGAAGCAAACAAGCATCTTCATCCACGTGAAGTGAATCTGTGAATCAGCAGCTCCCAACTGACCAAAGCACGCACAGAGCAGCCCAGCATCAAGGTCCGTTTCTGTGCACTGCTCCCACTGTGAGGAAGAGCTTCATGTGCATTAATAGGGAACTTTTGTAATATTTGAATTTTGAATAGTGGTTTTTGTCAGAAACTGGAAAAAATCTCAAAGCCTGAAGAAACTCCTTTCTAGTACTGAACATTCAAGGGAGCCTGTAGAAGCCTGAAATGATTGGTAGGTGACCACCTGGATCTGCTTGTTGAGTGAAAGTGGCAGAATAGCAGCAATAGAGCAGCGGGTTCATTCTGACCACTGACACTCGTGGACCTGGTTTACAGGCAGTAGAGAAGAAGATGAGAGCAGGTTGACTCGTTTGAAGTCCATGACCTACTCTGAGGGGACTAGAGTTGTGGAGAATTGGTGATGGGGCCAAGGCCTAAAGGCAATGCGACCAATGGACACTGAGGTGAGGCCAAGAGAGGGAGCCCAGATTGACTTGACCCGAACCCGACCAGATGAAGAGAGAATGTTGAGCCTGTGCACTGGTATATACTGCTGCAGACTGTATAGACGAACTGTCCTGCTTTGACTTTCTTGTGGATGTGGACTTCACAAGGTTCCAACTGGCATGAAGACTCTTTATATTGAAGAATATGATTGTCTCCTCAGAGCACTGGGTTGATGGAAGTAGGCAGTAGAGAAACTGGATAGCCAAAATGGGCCAGATAAAGGCGTGAAGTGGCTAGCTTACAAGATTTCATAGATACTGGAATATATTCATAGAATTATAGGATTAATATGTGGGTGTACCTTACCTGCAATTGTTAAGCATAGGATATTTTTGTTTCATCACTTACAGAATATTATGTTTAAAGGAGGGTGGCACGGCGTGAAATGTATACATTTTCATATTATACTGTTAGATACTGATATGATTCTATTATTGTTTTGAAATTATATACGGCTAAAGAATTTTGTGAAAATGTCAAATGGACAAGGGGTGGTCTGTTGTAGTTATACAATCTGGTGTCAATTTGGGACTTGAGAGGATTAAGCGTGAAGGGGTAGACTCTAGTCTCTCTATTGGGTTATGGCCAATGAGGCCTCTTTGTGGGCCTGGCCTTCCCGTCAGGGTTCTGGGAAATCTGGTCTTTCCTCCTTGGAGGCAGGAGACTATCTTTCTGCTCATTCACTGAGAGATGTCCTACTAACAAGACACATGGCACCACACTGATAGAACCCATGCCCTGGGAACTGGAGGAGCCACATGGAGACCCTGCCAAAGCTGAGATGCTTCTACCACCACTGGATGCAGAAGACTTTGCAACTACTGACCTGTGATCTTCCTGCATTTGGGGTCATTGAAGGTGTTTCATGAGTCTGAAGAGAA
>NW_027457748.1:0-48257 GCF_050624435.1 Tenrec ecaudatus
CGGGCACTTGGACTATGTAGTTTCCCTAGCGGGCATTTGGATAATTTAGGTTACCTAGCGGGCACTTGGACTACGTAGGTTACCTAGCGGGCACTTGGGCTATCTAGATTACCTAGCGGGCACTTGGACTATGTAGGTTAACTAGAAGGCACTTGGACTCTCAAGGATACCTAGCAGGTTCTTGGACTATGTAGGTTACCAGCGGGCACTTGGACTATCTATGTTAACGAACGTGCACTTGGACTATGTAGGTAACCTAGCGGGCACTTGGACTGTCTAGGTTACCTAGCGGGCACTTGGACTATCTAGGTTAACGAACGGGCACTTGGACTATGTAGGTTAACTAGCGGACACTTCGACTATCTAGGTTAGCTAACGGGCAATTGGACTATCTAGGTTACCTAGCGCGCACTTTGACTATGTAGGTTACCTAGCGGGCACTTGGACTATCTAGGTTACCTAGCAGGCACTTTGACTATCTAGGTTAACTAACGGGCACTTGGACTGTGTAGGTTGCTTAGCGAGCACTTTGACTATGTAGGTTCCCTAGCTTTTACTTGGACTGTCTAGGTTAACTAGCGGGCAATTGCACTGTCTAGGTTACCTAGTGGGCACTTTGACTATCTAGGTAACCTAGTGGTCTCTTGGACTGTCTAGGTTACCTAGCGGGCACTTGGACTATGTAGGTTAACTAGCGAGCACTTGGTCTATGTAGGTTAACTAGCAGGCCCTTGGACTATGTAAGTTAACTAGAGGGCACTTGGACGATCTAGGTTAACAAGTGGGCCCTTGGACTATGTAGATTAACTAGCCGGCACTTGGATGATCTAGGTTAACTAGCGGGCACTTGGACGATCTAGGTTAACAGGCGGGCACTTGGACTATCAAAGTTAACAAGCGAGCCCTTGGACTATGTAGGTCAACTAGCGGGTCCTTGGACTATCTAGGTTACCTAGATAGCACTTAGACTATATAGGTTCCCTAGCGGGCACTTGGACTATCTAGGTTAACGAACGGGCACTTGGACTATGCAGGTAACCTAGGCGGCACTTGGACTGTCTAGGTTACATAGCGGGCACTTGGACTTCTAGGTTAACGAATGGGCACTTGGACGATGTAGGTTCCCTAGCGGCCCTTGGACTATGTAAGTTCCCTAGCGGGCACTTGGTCTATGTGGGTTCCCTAGCGGGCACTTGGACTATCTAGGTTAGGTAACGGGCACTTGGACAATGTAGGTTACCTAGCGGGCACTTGGACTATCTAGGTTACCAAACAGGCACTTTGACTATCTAGGTTACCTAGCGGGCACTTGGACTATCTAGGTTAGCTAACGGGCACTTTGACTATCTAGGTTACCTAGCGGGCACTTGGACTATCTAGGTTAGCTAACAGGAACTTGGACTATCTAGGTTACCTAGCGGGCACTAGGACTATGTAGGTAACATAGCGGGAACTTGGACTATCTAGGTTAACTAGCAGGTTCTTGGACTATGTAGGTTAACTAGCGGGCCCTTGGACTATGTAGGTTAACTAGCGGACACTTGGAGGTTCTAGGTTAACTTGCGGGCACTTGGACTATCTAGGTTAACTAGCGGGCACTTGGATTATCTAGGTTACCTAGCAGCACTTGCACGATGCAGGTTCCCTAGCGGGCACTTGGACTATCTAGGCTCCCTAACGGGCACTTGGACTATGTAGGTTACCTAGCAGGCACTTGGTCTATGTACATACCCTAGCGGGCACTTGGACTATCTACGTTACCTAGCGGGTACTAGGACTATATAGGTTACTAACGGGCACTTGGACTATGTAAGTTCCCTAGCGGGCACTTGGACTATGTGGGTTCCCTAGCGGGCACTTGGACAGTCTAGGAAAACGAACGGGCACTTGGACTATCTAGGTCAACTAGCGGGCACTTGGACTATGTAAGTTCCCTAGTGGGCACTGGACTATGTGGTTTCCCTAGCGGGCACTTGGACTGTCTAGGTTAACAGACGGGCACTTGGACTATCTAGGTTAACTAGCAGGCACTTGGACTATGTAAATTCCCTAGCGGGCACTGGACTATGTGGTTTCCCTAGCGGGCACTTGGACTGTCTAGGCTAGCGAAAGGGCACTTGGACTATCTAGGTTACCTGGCGGGCACTTGGACTATGTAGGTTAACTAGCGGGCACTTGGACTATCTAGGTTAGCTAACGGGCACTTGGACTATCTAGGTTACCTAACGGGCACTTGGATTATGTAGGTTCCCTAGCGGGCACTTAGACTATGTAGGTTTCCTTGCGGGCATTTGGAGTATGTAGGTTACCTAGCGGGCACTTGGACTATCTAGGTTACCTAGCAGGCACTTTGACTATCTAGGTTAACTAACGGGCACTTGGACTGTGTAGGTTGCTTAGCGAGCACTTTGACTATGTAGGTTCCCTAGCTTTTACTTGGACTGTCTAGGTTAACTAGCGGGCAATTGCACTGTCTAGGTTACCTAGTGGGCACTTTGACTATCTAGGTAACCTAGTGGTCACTTGGACTGTCTAGGTTACCTAGCGGGCACTTGGACTATGTAGGTTAACTAGCGAGCACTTGGTCTATGTAGGTTAACTAGCAGGCCCTTGGACTATGTAAGTTAACTAGAGGGCACTTGGACGATCTAGGTTAACAAGTGGGCCCTTGGACTATGTAGATTAACTAGCCGGCACTTGGATGATCTAGGTTAACTAGCGGGCACTTGGCCGATCTAGGTTAACAGGCGGGCACTTGGACTATCAAAGTTAACAAGCGAGCCCTTGGACTATGTAGGTCAACTAGCGGGTCCTTGGACTATCTAGGTTACCTAGATAGCACTTAGACTATATAGGTTCCCTAGCGGGCACTTGGACTATCTAGGTTAACGAACGGGCACTTGGACTATGCAGGTAACCTAGGCGGCACTTGGACTGTCTAGGTTACATAGCGGGCACTTGGACTTCTAGGTTAACGAATGGGCACTTGGACGATGTAGGTTCCCTAGCGGCCCTTGGACTATGTAAGTTCCCTAGCGGGCACTTGGTCTATGTGGGTTCCCTAGCGGGCACTTGGACTATCTAGGTTAGGTAACGGGCACTTGGACAATGTAGGTTACCTAGCGGGCACTTGGACTATCTAGGTTACCAAACAGGCACTTTGACTATCTAGGTTACCTAGCGGGCACTTGGACTATCTAGGTTAGCTAACGGGCACTTTGACTATCTAGGTTACCTAGCGGGCACTTGGACTATCTAGGTTAGCTAACAGGAACTTGGACTATCTAGGTTACCTAGCGGGCACTAGGACTATGTAGGTAACATAGCGGGAACTTGGACTATCTAGGTTAACTAGCAGGTTCTTGGACTATGTAGGTTAACTAGCGGGCCCTTGGACTATGTAGGTTAACTAGCGGACACTTGGAGGTTCTAGGTTAACTTGCGGGCACTTGGACTATCTAGGTTAACTAGCGGGCACTTGGATTATCTAGGTTACCTAGCAGCACTTGCACGATGCAGGTTCCCTAGCGGGCACTTGGACTATCTAGGCTCCCTAACGGGCACTTGGACTATGTAGGTTACCTAGCAGGCACTTGGTCTATGTACATACCCTAGCGGGCACTTGGACTATCTACGTTACCTAGCGGGTACTAGGACTATATAGGTTACTAACGGGCACTTGGACTATGTAAGTTCCCTAGCGGGCACTTGGACTATGTGGGTTCCCTAGCGGGCACTTGGACAGTCTAGGAAAACGAACGGGCACTTGGACTATCTAGGTCAACTAGCGGGCACTTGGACTATGTAAGTTCCCTAGTGGGCACTGGACTATGTGGTTTCCCTAGCGGGCACTTGGACTGTCTAGGTTAACAGACGGGCACTTGGACTATCTAGGTTAACTAGCAGGCACTTGGACTATGTAAATTCCCTAGCGGGCACTGGACTATGTGGTTTCCCTAGCGGGCACTTGGACTGTCTAGGCTAGCGAAAGGGCACTTGGACTATCTAGGTTACCTGGCGGGCACTTGGACTATGTAGGTTAACTAGCGGGCACTTGGACTATCTAGGTTAGCTAACGGGCACTTGGACTATCTAGGTTACCTAACGGGCACTTGGATTATGTAGGTTCCCTAGCGGGCACTTAGACTATGTAGGTTTCCTTGCGGGCATTTGGAGTATGTAGGTTACCTAGCGGGCACTTGGACTATCTAGGTTACCTAGCAGGCACTTTGACTATCTAGGTTAACTAACGGGCACTTGGACTGTGTAGGTTGCTTAGCGAGCACTTTGACTATGTAGGTTCCCTAGCTTTTACTTGGACTGTCTAGGTTAACTAGCGGGCAATTGCACTGTCTAGGTTACCTAGTGGGCACTTTGACTATCTAGGTAACCTAGTGGTCACTTGGACTGTCTAGGTTACCTAGCGGGCACTTGGACTATGTAGGTTAACTAGCGAGCACTTGGTCTATGTAGGTTAACTAGCAGGCCCTTGGACTATGTAAGTTAACTAGAGGGCACTTGGACGATCTAGGTTAACAAGTGGGCCCTTGGACTATGTAGATTAACTAGCCGGCACTTGGATGATCTAGGTTAACTAGCGGGCACTTGGCCGATCTAGGTTAACAGGCGGGCACTTGGACTATCAAAGTTAACAAGCGAGCCCTTGGACTATGTAGGTCAACTAGCGGGTCCTTGGACTATCTAGGTTACCTAGATAGCACTTAGACTATATAGGTTCCCTAGCGGGCACTTGGACTATCTAGGTTAACGAACGGGCACTTGGACTATGCAGGTAACCTAGGCGGCACTTGGACTGTCTAGGTTACATAGCGGGCACTTGGACTTCTAGGTTAACGAATGGGCACTTGGACGATGTAGGTTCCCTAGCGGCCCTTGGACTATGTAAGTTCCCTAGCGGGCACTTGGTCGATGTGGGTTCCCTAGCGGGCACTTGGACTATCTAGGTTAGGTAACGGGCACTTGGACAATGTAGGTTACCTAGCGGGCACTTGGACTATCTAGGTTACCAAACAGGCACTTTGACTATCTAGGTTACCTAGCGGGCACTTGGACTATCTAGGTTACCTAACGGGCACTTTGACTATCTAGGTTACCTAACGGGCACTTGGACTCTCTAGGTTTCATAGGGTGCAATAGGACTTCTAGGTTAACGAACGGGCTCTTCGACTATGTAGGTCGCCTAGCGGGCATTTGGACGATCTAGGTTAGGTAACGGGCACTTGGATTATCTAGGTTACCTAGCGGGAACTTGGACTATGTAGGTTACATAGCGGGCACTTGGACTATCTAGGTTAGCTAACGGGCACTTTGACTATCTAGGTTACCTAGCGGGCACTTGGACTATCTAGGTTAGCTAACAGGAACTTGGACTATCTAGGTTACCTAGCGGGCACTAGGACTATGTAGGTAACATAGCGGGAACTTGGACTATCTAGGTTAACTAGCAGGTTCTTGGACTATGTAGGTTAACTAGCGGGCCCTTGGACTATGTAGGTTAACTAGCGGACACTTGGAGGTTCTAGGTTAACTTGCGGGCACTTGGACTATCTAGGTTAACTAGCGGGCACTTGGATTATCTAGGTTACCTAGCAGCACTTGCACGATGCAGGTTCCCTAGCGGGCACTTGGACTATCTAGGCTCCCTAACGGGCACTTGGACTATGTAGGTTACCTAGCAGGCACTTGGTCTATGTACATACCCTAGCGGGCACTTGGACTATCTACGTTACCTAGCGGGTACTAGGACTATATAGGTTACTAACGGGCACTTGGACTATGTAAGTTCCCTAGCGGGCACTTGGACTATGTGGGTTCCCTAGCGGGCACTTGGACAGTCTAGGTTAACGAACGGGCACTTGGACTATCTAGGTTACCTAACGGGCACTTTGACTATCTAGGTTACCTAACGGGCACTTGGACTCTCTAGGTTTCATAGGGTGCAATAGGACTTCTAGGTTAACGAACGGGCTCTTCGACTATGTAGGTCGCCTAGCGGGCATTTGGACGATCTAGGTTAGGTAACGGGCACTTGGATTATCTAGGTTACCTAGCGGGAACTTGGACTATGTAGGTTACATAGCGGGCACTTGGACTATCTAGGTTAGCTAACGGGCACTTTGACTATCTAGGTTACCTAGCGGGCACTTGGACTATCTAGGTTAGCTAACAGGAACTTGGACTATCTAGGTTACCTAGCGGGCACTAGGACTATGTAGGTAACATAGCGGGAACTTGGACTATCTAGGTTAACTAGCAGGTTTTTGGACTATGTAGGTTAACTAGCGGGCCCTTGGACTATGTAGGTTAACTAGCGGACACTTGGAGGTTCTAGGTTAACTTGCGGGCACTTGGACTATCTAGGTTAACTAGCGGGCACTTGGATTATCTAGGTTACCTAGCAGCACTTGCACGATGCAGGTTCCCTAGCGGGCACTTGGACTATCTAGGCTCCCTAACGGGCACTTGGACTATGTAGGTTACCTAGCAGGCACTTGGTCTATGTACATACCCTAGCGGGCACTTGGACTATCTACGTTACCTAGCGGGTACTAGGACTATATAGGTTACTAACGGGCACTTGGACTATGTAAGTTCCCTAGCGGGCACTTGGACTATGTGGGTTCCCTAGCGGGCACTTGGACAGTCTAGGTTAACGAACGGGCACTTGGACTATCTAGGTCAACTAACGGCCACTTGGACTATGTAAGTTCCCTAGTGGGCACTGGACAATGTGGTTTCCCTAGCGGGCACTTGGACTGTCTAGGTTAACAGACGGGCACTTGGACTATCTAGGTTAACTAGCAGGCACTTGGACTATGTAAATTCCCTAGCGGGCACTGGACTATGTGGTTTCCCTAGCGGGCACTTGGACTGTCTAGGCTAGCGAAAGGGCACTTGGACTATCTAGGTTACCTGGCGGGCACTTGGACTATGTAGGTTAACTAGCGGGCACTTGGACTATCTAGGTTAGCTAACGGGCACTTGGACTATCTAGGTTACCTAACGGGCACTTGGATTATGTAGGTTCCCTAGCGGGCACTTAGACTATGTAGGTTTCCTTGCGGGCATTTGGAGTATGTAGGTTACCTAGCGAGCACTTGGACTATGTAGGTTCCCTAGCGGTCACGTGGACTATGTAGGTTCCCTAGCGGTCACGTGGACTATGTACACTCCCTAGAAGGCACTTGGACTATGTAGGTTACCTATCGCGCACTTTGACTATGTTTGTTATCTAGCGGGCACTTAGACTATCCAGGTTACGAAGCGGGCAATTGGACTATCTAGGTTAACGAACGGACACTTGGACTATGTAGGTAACCTAGCGGGCACTTGGACTGTCTAAGTTACATAGCGGGCACTTGGACTATCTAGGTTAACGAACGGGCACTTGGACTATGTAGGTTAGCTAACAGGCACTTGGACTATCTAGGTTACCTACAAGGCACTTGGACTATGAAGGTTACCTAGCGGACACTTGGACGATCTAGGTTAACTAGCGGGCCCTTGGACTATCTAGGTTTACTAGCGGGCACTTGGACTATCTAGGTTAACGAACGGACACTTGGACTATGTAGGTAACCTAGCGGGCACTTGGACTGTCTAGGTTACATAGCGGGCACATGGACTATCTAGGTTAACGAACGGGCACTTGGACTATGTAGGTTAGCTAACAGGCACTTGGACTATCTAGGTTACCTAGAAGGCACTTGGACTATGTAGGTTACCTAGCAGACACTTGGACGATCTAGGTTATCTAGCGGGCACTTGGACTATCTAGGTTAACTAGCGGGCCCTTGGACTATCTAGGTTTACTGGCGTGCACTTGGACTATCTAGGTTAACTAGCGGGCACTTGGACTATGTAGTTTCCCTAGCGGGCATTTGGATAATTTAGGTTACCTAGCGGGCACTTGGACTACGTAGGTTACCTAGCGGGCACTTGGGCTATCTAGATTACCTAGCGGGCACTTGGACTATGTAGGTTAACTAGAAGGCACTTGGACTCTCAAGGATACCTAGCAGGTTCTTGGACTATGTAGGTTACCAGCGGGCACTTGGACTATCTATGTTAACGAACGTGCACTTGGACTATGTAGGTAACCTAGCGGGCACTTGGACTGTCTAGGTTACCTAGCGGGCACTTGGACTATCTAGGTTAACGAACGGGCACTTGGACTATGTAGGTTAACTAGCGGACACTTCGACTATCTAGGTTAGCTAACGGGCAATTGGACTATCTAGGTTACCTAGCGCGCACTTTGACTATGTAGGTTACCTAGCGGGCACTTGGACTATCTAGGTTACCTAGCAGGCACTTTGACTATCTAGGTTAACTAACGGGCACTTGGACTGTGTAGGTTGCTTAGCGAGCACTTTGACTATGTAGGTTCCCTAGCTTTTACTTGGACTGTCTAGGTTAACTAGCGGGCAATTGCACTGTCTAGGTTACCTAGTGGGCACTTTGACTATCTAGGTAACCTAGTGGTCACTTGGACTGTCTAGGTTACCTAGCGGGCACTTGGACTATGTAGGTTAACTAGCGAGCACTTGGTCTATGTAGGTTAACTAGCAGGCCCTTGGACTATGTAAGTTAACTAGAGGGCACTTGGACGATCTAGGTTAACAAGTGGGCCCTTGGACTATGTAGATTAACTAGCCGGCACTTGGATGATCTAGGTTAACTAGCGGGCACTTGGACGATCTAGGTTAACAGGCGGGCACTTGGACTATCAAAGTTAACAAGCGAGCCCTTGGACTATGTAGGTCAACTAGCGGGTCCTTGGACTATCTAGGTTACCTAGATAGCACTTAGACTATATAGGTTCCCTAGCGGGCACTTGGACTATCTAGGTTAACGAACGGGCACTTGGACTATGCAGGTAACCTAGGCGGCACTTGGACTGTCTAGGTTACATAGCGGGCACTTGGACTTCTAGGTTAACGAATGGGCACTTGGACGATGTAGGTTCCCTAGCGGCCCTTGGACTATGTAAGTTCCCTAGCGGGCACTTGGTCTATGTGGGTTCCCTAGCGGGCACTTGGACTATCTAGGTTAGGTAACGGGCACTTGGACAATGTAGGTTACCTAGCGGGCACTTGGACTATCTAGGTTACCAAACAGGCACTTTGACTATCTAGGTTACCTAGCGGGCACTTGGACTATCTAGGTTAGCTAACGGGCACTTTGACTATCTAGGTTACCTAGCGGGCACTTGGACTATCTAGGTTAGCTAACAGGAACTTGGACTATCTAGGTTACCTAGCGGGCACTAGGACTATGTAGGTAACATAGCGGGAACTTGGACTATCTAGGTTAACTAGCAGGTTCTTGGACTATGTAGGTTAACTAGCGGGCCCTTGGACTATGTAGGTTAACTAGCGGACACTTGGAGGTTCTAGGTTAACTTGCGGGCACTTGGACTATCTAGGTTAACTAGCGGGCACTTGGATTATCTAGGTTACCTAGCAGCACTTGCACGATGCAGGTTCCGTAGCGGGCACTTGGACTATCTAGGCTCCCTAACGGGCACTTGGACTATGTAGGTTACCTAGCAGGCACTTGGTCTATGTACATACCCTAGCGGGCACTTGGACTATCTACGTTACCTAGCGGGTACTAGGACTATATAGGTTACTAACGGGCACTTGGACTATGTAAGTTCCCTAGCGGGCACTTGGACTATGTGGGTTCCCTAGCGGGCACTTGGACAGTCTAGGTTAACGAACGGGCACTTGGACTATCTAGGTCAACTAGCGGGCACTTGGACTATGTAAGTTCCCTAGTGGGCACTGGACTATGTGGTTTCCCTAGCGGGCACTTGGACTGTCTAGGTTAACAGACGGGCACTTGGACTATCTAGGTTAACTAGCAGGCACTTGGACTATGTAAATTCCCTAGCGGGCACTGGACTATGTGGTTTCCCTAGCGGGCACTTGGACTGTCTAGGCTAGCGAAAGGGCACTTGGACTATCTAGGTTACCTGGCGGGCACTTGGACTATGTAGGTTAACTAGCGGGCACTTGGACTATCTAGGTTAGCTAACGGGCACTTGGACTATCTAGGTTACCTAACGGGCACTTGGATTATGTAGGTTCCCTAGCGGGCACTTAGACTATGTAGGTTTCCTTGCGGGCATTTGGAGTATGTAGGTTACCTAGCGAGCACTTGGACTATGTAGGTTCCCTAACAGGCACTTGGACTATGTAGGTTCCCTAGCGGTCACGTGGACTATGTACGCTCCCTAGAAGGCACTTGGACTATGTAGGTTACCTATCGCGCACTTTGACTATGTTGGTTATCTAGCGGGCACTTAGACTATCCAGGTTACGAAGCGGGCACTTGGATTATGTAGGTTACCAAACGGGCAATTGGACTATCTAGGTTAACGAACGGACACTTGGACTATGTAGGTAACCTAGCGGGCACTTGGACTGTCTAAGTTACATAGCGGGCACTTGGACTATCTAGGTTAACGAACGGGCACTTGGACTATGTAGGTTAGCTAACAGGCACTTGGACTATCTAGGTAACCTACAAGGCACTTGGACTATGAAGGTTACCTAGCGGACACTTGGACGATCTAGGTTAACTAGCGGGCCCTTGGACTATCTAGGTTTACTAGCGGGCACTTGGACTATCTAGGTTAACGAACGGACACTTGGACTATGTAGGTAACCTAGCGGGCACTTGGACTGTCTAGGTTACATAGCGGGCACATGGACTATCTAGGTTAACGAACGGGCACTTGGACTATGTAGGTTAGCTAACAGGCACTTGGACTATCTAGGTTACCTAGAAGGCACTTGGACTTTGTAGGTTACCTAGCAGACACTTGGACGATCTAGGTTATCTAGCGGGCACTTGGACTATCTAGGTTAACTAGCGGGCCCTTGGACTATCTAGGTTTACTGGCGTGCACTTGGACTATCTAGGTTAACTAGCGGGCACTTGGACTATGTAGTTTCCCTAGCGGGCATTTGGATAATTTAGGTTACCTAGCGGGCACTTGGACTACGTAGGTTACCTAGCGGGCACTTGGGCTATCTAGATTACCTAGCGGGCACTTGGACTATGTAGGTTAACTAGAAGGCACTTGGACTCTCAAGGATACCTAGCAGGTTCTTGGACTATGTAGGTTACCAGCGGGCACTTGGACTATCTATGTTAACGAACGTGCACTTGGACTATGTAGGTAACCTAGCGGGCACTTGGACTGTCTAGGTTACCTAGCGGGCACTTGGACTATCTAGGTTAACGAACGGGCACTTGGACTATGTAGGTTAACTAGCGGACACTTCGACTATCTAGGTTAGCTAACGGGCAATTGGACTATCTAGGTTACCTAGCGCGCACTTTGACTATGTAGGTTACCTAGCGGGCACTTGGGCTATCTAGGTTACCTAGCAGGCACTTTGACTATCTAGGTTAACTAACGGGCACTTGGACTGTGTAGGTTGCTTAGCGAGCACTTTGACTATGTAGGTTCCCTAGCTTTTACTTGGACTGTCTAGGTTAACTAGCGGGCAATTGCACTGTCTAGGTTACCTAGTGGGCACTTTGACTATCTAGGTAACCTAGTGGTCACTTGGACTGTCTAGGTTACCTAGCGGGCACTTGGACTATGTAGGTTAACTAGCGAGCACTTGGTCTATGTAGGTTAACTAGCAGGCCCTTGGACTATGTAAGTTAACTAGAGGGCACTTGGACGATCTAGGTTAACAAGTGGGCCCTTGGACTATGTAGATTAACTAGCCGGCACTTGGATGATCTAGGTTAACTAGCGGGCACTTGGACGATCTAGGTTAACAGGCGGGCACTTGGACTATCAAAGTTAACAAGCGAGCCCTTGGACTATGTAGGTCAACTAGCGGGTCCTTGGACTATCTAGGTTACCTAGATAGCACTTAGACTATATAGGTTCCCTAGCGGGCACTTGGACTATCTAGGTTAACGAACGGGCACTTGGACTATGCAGGTAACCTAGGCGGCACTTGGACTGTCTAGGTTACATAGCGGGCACTTGGACTTCTAGGTTAACGAATGGGCACTTGGACGATGTAGGTTCCCTAGCGGCCCTTGGACTATGTAAGTTCCCTAGCGGGCACTTGGTCTATGTGGGTTCCCTAGCGGGCACTTGGACTATCTAGGTTAGGTAACGGGCACTTGGACAATGTAGGTTACCTAGCGGGCACTTGGACTATCTAGGTTACCAAACAGGCACTTTGACTATCTAGGTTACCTAGCGGGCACTTGGACTATCTAGGTTAGCTAACGGGCACTTTGACTATCTAGGTTACCTAGCGGGCACTTGGACTATCTAGGTTAGCTAACAGGAACTTGGACTATCTAGGTTACCTAGCGGGCACTAGGACTATGTAGGTAACATAGCGGGAACTTGGACTATCTAGGTTAACTAGCAGGTTCTTGGACTATGTAGGTTAACTAGCGGGCCCTTGGACTATGTAGGTTAACTAGCGGACACTTGGAGGTTCTAGGTTAACTTGCGGGCACTTGGACTATCTAGGTTAACTAGCGGGCACTTGGATTATCTAGGTTACCTAGCAGCACTTGCACGATGCAGGTTCCCTAGCGGGCACTTGGACTATCTAGGCTCCCTAACGGGCACTTGGACTATGTAGGTTACCTAGCAGGCACTTGGTCTATGTACATACCCTAGCGGGCACTTGGACTATCTACGTTACCTAGCGGGTACTAGGACTATATAGGTTACTAACGGGCACTTGGACTATGTAAGTTCCCTAGCGGGCACTTGGACTATGTGGGTTCCCTAGCGGGCACTTGGACAGTCTAGGTTAACGAACGGGCACTTGGACTATCTAGGTCAACTAGCGGGCACTTGGACTATGTAAGTTCCCTAGTGGGCACTGGACTATGTGGTTTCCCTAGCGGGCACTTGGACTGTCTAGGTTAACAGACGGGCACTTGGACTATCTAGGTTAACTAGCAGGCACTTGGACTATGTAAATTCCCTAGCGGGCACTGGACTATGTGGTTTCCCTAGCGGGCACTTGGACTGTCTAGGCTAGCGAAAGGGCACTTGGACTATCTAGGTTACCTGGCGGGCACTTGGACTATGTAGGTTAACTAGCGGGCACTTGGACTATCTAGGTTAGCTAACGGGCACTTGGACTATCTAGGTTACCTAACGGGCACTTGGATTATGTAGGTTCCCTAGCGGGCACTTAGACTATGTAGGTTTCCTTGCGGGCATTTGGAGTATGTAGGTTACCTAGCGAGCACTTGGACTATGTAGGTTCCCTAACAGGCACTTGGACTATGTAGGTTCCCTAGCGGTCACGTGGACTATGTACGCTCCCTAGAAGGCACTTGGACTATGTAGGTTACCTATCGCGCACTTTGACTATGTTGGTTATCTAGCGGGCACTTAGACTATCCAGGTTACGAAGCGGGCACTTGGATTATGTAGGTTACCAAACGGGCAATTGGACTATCTAGGTTAACGAACGGACACTTGGACTATGTAGGTAACCTAGCGGGCACTTGGACTGTCTAAGTTACATAGCGGGCACTTGGACTATCTAGGTTAACGAACGGGCACTTGGACTATGTAGGTTAGCTAACAGGCACTTGGACTATCTAGGTAACCTACAAGGCACTTGGACTATGAAGGTTACCTAGCGGACACTTGGACGATCTAGGTTAACTAGCGGGCCCTTGGACTATCTAGGTTTACTAGCGGGCACTTGGACTATCTAGGTTAACGAACGGACACTTGGACTATGTAGGTAACCTAGCGGGCACTTGGAGTGTCTAGGTTACATAGCGGGCACATGGACTATCTAGGTTAACGAACGGGCACTTGGACTATGTAGGTTAGCTAACAGGCACTTGGACTATCTAGGTTACCTAGAAGGCACTTGGACTATGTAGGTTACCTAGCAGACACTTGGACGATCTAGGTTATCTAGCGGGCACTTGGACTATCTAGGTTAACTAGCGGGCCCTTGGACTATCTAGGTTTACTGGCGTGCACTTGGACTATCTAGGTTAACTAGCGGGCACTTGGACTATGTAGTTTCCCTAGCGGGCATTTGGATAATTTAGGTTACCTAGCGGGCACTTGGACTACGTAGGTTACCTAGCGGGCACTTGGGCTATCTAGATTACCTAGCGGGCACTTGGACTATGTAGGTTAACTAGAAGGCACTTGGACTCTCAAGGATACCTAGCAGGTTCTTGGACTATGTAGGTTACCAGCGGGCACTTGGACTATCTATGTTAACGAACGTGCACTTGGACTATGTAGGTAACCTAGCGGGCACTTGGACTGTCTAGGTTACCTAGCGGGCACTTGGACTATCTAGGTTAACGAACGGGCACTTGGACTATGTAGGTTAACTAGCGGACACTTCGACTATCTAGGTTAGCTAACGGGCAATTGGACTATCTAGGTTACCTAGCGCGCACTTTGACTATGTAGGTTACCTAGCGGGCACTTGGACTATCTAGGTTACCTAGCAGGCACTTTGACTATCTAGGTTAACTAACGGGCACTTGGACTGTGTAGGTTGCTTAGCGAGCACTTTGACTATGTAGGTTCCCTAGCTTTTACTTGGACTGTCTAGGTTAACTAGCGGGCAATTGCACTGTCTAGGTTACCTAGTGGGCACTTTGACTATCTAGGTAACCTAGTGGTCACTTGGACTGTCTAGGTTACCTAGCGGGCACTTGGACTATGTAGGTTAACTAGCGAGCACTTGGTCTATGTAGGTTAACTAGCAGGCCCTTGGACTATGTAAGTTAACTAGAGGGCACTTGGACGATCTAGGTTAACAAGTGGGCCCTTGGACTATGTAGATTAACTAGCCGGCACTTGGATGATCTAGGTTAACTAGCGGGCACTTGGACGATCTAGGTTAACAGGCGGGCACTTGGACTATCAAAGTTAACAAGCGAGCCCTTGGACTATGTAGGTCAAATAGCGGGTCCTTGGACTATCTAGGTTACCTAGATAGCACTTAGACTATATAGGTTCCCTAGCGGGCACTTGGACTATCTAGGTTAACGAACGGGCACTTGGACTATGCAGGTAACCTAGGCGGCACTTGGACTGTCTAGGTTACATAGCGGGCACTTGGACTTCTAGGTTAACGAATGGGCACTTGGACGATGTAGGTTCCCTAGCGGCCCTTGGACTATGTAAGTTCCCTAGCGGGCACTTGGTCTATGTGGGTTCCCTAGCGGGCACTTGGACTATCTAGGTTAGGTAACGGGCACTTGGACAATGTAGGTTACCTAGCGGGCACTTGGACTATCTAGGTTACCAAACAGGCACTTTGACTATCTAGGTTACCTAGCGGGCACTTGGACTATCTAGGTTAGCTAACGGGCACTTTGACTATCTAGGTTACCTAGCGGGCACTTGGACTATCTAGGTTAGCTAACAGGAACTTGGACTATCTAGGTTACCTAGCGGGCACTAGGACTATGTAGGTAACATAGCGGGAACTTGGACTATCTAGGTTAACTAGCAGGTTCTTGGACTATGTAGGTTAACTAGCGGGCCCTTGGACTATGTAGGTTAACTAGCGGACACTTGGAGGTTCTAGGTTAACTTGCGGGCACTTGGACTATCTAGGTTAACTAGCGGGCACTTGGATTATCTAGGTTACCTAGCAGCACTTGCACGATGCAGGTTCCCTAGCGGGCACTTGGACTATCTAGGCTCCCTAACGGGCACTTGGACTATGTAGGTTACCTAGCAGGCACTTGGTCTATGTACATACCCTAGCGGGCACTTGGACTATCTACGTTACCTAGCGGGTACTAGGACTATATAGGTTACTAACGGGCACTTGGACTATGTAAGTTCCCTAGCGGGCACTTGGACTATGTGGGTTCCCTAGCGGGCACTTGGACAGTCTAGGTTAACGAACGGGCACTTGGACTATCTAGGTCAACTAGCGGGCACTTGGACTATGTAAGTTCCCTAGTGGGCACTGAACTATGTGGTTTCCCTAGCGGGCACTTGGACTGTCTAGGTTAACAGACGGGCACTTGGACTATCTAGGTTAACTAGCAGGCACTTGGACTATGTAAATTCCCTAGCGGGCACTGGACTATGTGGTTTCCCTAGCGGGCACTTGGACTGTCTAGGCTAGCGAAAGGGCACTTGGACTATCTAGGTTACCTGGCGGGCACTTGGACTATGTAGGTTAACTAGCGGGCACTTGGACTATCTAGGTTAGCTAACGGGCACTTGGACTATCTAGGTTACCTAACGGGCACTTGGATTATGTAGGTTCCCTAGCGGGCACTTAGACTATGTAGGTTTCCTTGCGGGCATTTGGAGTATGTAGGTTACCTAGCGAGCACTTGGACTATGTAGGTTCCCTAACAGGCACTTGGACTATGTAGGTTCCCTAGCGGTCACGTGGACTATGTACGCTCCCTAGAAGGCACTTGGACTATGTAGGTTACCTATCGCGCACTTTGACTATGTTGTTTATCTAGCGGGCACTTAGACTATCCAGGTTACGAAGCGGGCACTTGGATTATGTAGGTTACCAAACGGGCAATTGGACTATCTAGGTTAACGAACGGACACTTGGACTATGTAGGTAACCTAGCGGGCACTTGGACTGTCTAAGTTACATAGCGGGCACTTGGACTATCTAGGTTAACGAACGGGCACTTGGACTATGTAGGTTAGCTAACAGGCACTTGGACTATCTAGGTTACCTACAAGGCACTTGGACTATGAAGGTTACCTAGCGGACACTTGGACGATCTAGGTTAACTAGCGGGCCCTTGGACTATCTAGGTTTACTAGCGGGCACTTGGACTATCTAGGTTAACGAACGGACACTTGGACTATGTAGGTAACCTAGCGGGCACTTGGACTGTCTAGGTTACATAGCGGGCACATGGACTATCTAGGTTAACGAACGGGCACTTGGACTATGTAGGTTAGCTAACAGGCACTTGGACTATCTAGGTTACCTAGAAGGCACTTGGACTATGTAGGTTACCTAGCAGACACTTGGACGATCTAGGTTATCTAGCGGGCACTTGGACTATCTAGGTTAACTAGCGGGCCCTTGGACTATCTAGGTTTACTGGCGTGCACTTGGACTATCTAGGTTAACTAGCGGGCACTTGGACTATGTAGTTTCCCTAGCGGGCATTTGGATAATTTAGGTTACCTAGCGGGCACTTGGACTACGTAGGTTACCTAGCGGGCACTTGGGCTATCTAGATTACCTAGCGGGCACTTGGACTATGTAGGTTAACTAGAAGGCACTTGGACTCTCAAGGATACCTAGCAGGTTCTTGGACTATGTAGGTTACCAGCGGGCACTTGGACTATCTATGTTAACGAACGTGCACTTGGACTATGTAGGTAACCTAGCGGGCACTTGGACTGTCTAGGTTACCTAGCGGGCACTTGGACTATCTAGGTTAACGAACGGGCACTTGGACTATGTAGGTTAACTAGCGGACACTTCGACTATCTAGGTTAGCTAACGGGCAATTGGACTATCTAGGTTACCTAGCGCGCACTTTGACTATGTAGGTTACCTAGCGGGCACTTGGACTATCTAGGTTACCTAGCAGGCACTTTGACTATCTAGGTTAACTAACGGGCACTTGGACTGTGTAGGTTGCTTAGCGAGCACTTTGACTATGTAGGTTCCCTAGCTTTTACTTGGACTGTCTAGGTTAACTAGCGGGCAATTGCACTGTCTAGGTTACCTAGTGGGCACTTTGACTATCTAGGTAACCTAGTGGTCTCTTGGACTGTCTAGGTTACCTAGCGGGCACTTGGACTATGTAGGTTAACTAGCGAGCACTTGGTCTATGTAGGTTAACTAGCAGGCCCTTGGACTATGTAAGTTAACTAGAGGGCACTTGGACGATCTAGGTTAACAAGTGGGCCCTTGGACTATGTAGATTAACTAGCCGGCACTTGGATGATCTAGGTTAACTAGCGGGCACTTGGACGATCTAGGTTAACAGGCGGGCACTTGGACTATCAAAGTTAACAAGCGAGCCCTTGGACTATGTAGGTCAACTAGCGGGTCCTTGGACTATCTAGGTTATCTAGATAGCACTTAGACTATATAGGTTCCCTAGCGGGCACTTGGACTATCTAGGTTAACGAACGGGCACTTGGACTATGCAGGTAACCTAGGCGGCACTTGGACTGTCTAGGTTACATAGCGGGCACTTGGACTTCTAGGTTAACGAATGGGCACTTGGACGATGTAGGTTCCCTAGCGGCCCTTGGACTATGTAAGTTCCCTAGCGGGCACTTGGTCTATGTGGGTTCCCTAGCGGGCACTTGGACTATCTAGGTTAGGTAACGGGCACTTGGACAATGTAGGTTACCTAGCGGGCACTTGGACTATCTAGGTTACCAAACAGGCACTTTGACTATCTAGGTTACCTAGCGGGCACTTGGACTATCTAGGTTACCTAACGGGCACTTTGACTATCTAGGTTACCTAACGGGCACTTGGACTGTCTAGGTTTCATAGGGTGCAATAGGACTTCTAGGTTAACGAACGGGCTCTTCGACTATGTAGGTCGCCTAGCGGGCATTTGGACGATCTAGGTTAGGTAACGGGCACTTGGATTATATAGGTTACCTAGCGGGAACTTGGACTATGTAGGTTACATAGCGGGCACTTGGACTATCTAGGTTAGCTAACGGGCACTTTGACTATCTAGGTTACCTAGCGGGCACTTGGACTATCTAGGTTAGCTAACAGGAACTTGGACTATCTAGGTTACCTAGCGGGCACTAGGACTATGTAGGTAACATAGCGGGAACTTGGACTATCTAGGTTAACTAGCAGGTTCTTGGACTATGTAGGTTAACTAGCGGGCCCTTGGACTATGTAGGTTAACTAGCGGACACTTGGAGGTTCTAGGTTAACTTGCGGGCACTTGGACTATCTAGGTTAACTAGCGGGCACTTGGATTATCTAGGTTACCTAGCAGCACTTGCACGATGCAGGTTCCCTAGCGGGCACTTGGACTATCTAGGCTCCCTAACGGGCACTTGGACTATGTAGGTTACCTAGCAGGCACTTGGTCTATGTACATACCCTAGCGGGCACTTGGACTATCTACGTTACCTAGCGGGTACTAGGACTATATAGGTTACTAACGGGCACTTGGACTATGTAAGTTCCCTAGCGGGCACTTGGACTATGTGGGTTCCCTAGCGGGCACTTGGACAGTCTAGGTTAACGAACGGGCACTTGGACTATCTAGGTCAACTAGCGGGCACTTGGACTATGTAAGTTCCCTAGTGGGCACTGGACTATGTGGTTTCCCTAGCGGGCACTTGGACTGTCTAGGTTAACAGACGGGCACTTGGACTATCTAGGTTAACTAGCAGGCACTTGGACTATGTAAATTCCCTAGCGGGCACTGGACTATGTGGTTTCCCTAGCGGGCACTTGGACTGTCTAGGCTAGCGAAAGGGCACTTGGACTATCTAGGTTACCTGGCGGGCACTTGGACTATGTAGGTTAACTAGCGGGCACTTGGACTATCTAGGTTAGCTAACGGGCACTTGGACTATCTAGGTTACCTAACGGGCACTTGGATTATGTAGGTTCCCTAGCGGGCACTTAGACTATGTAGGTTTCCTTGCGGGCATTTGGAGTATGTAGGTTACCTAGCGAGCACTTGGACTATGTAGGTTCCCTAACAGGCACATGGACTATGTAGGTTCCCTAGCGGTCACGTGGACTATGTACGCTCCCTAGAAGGCACTTGGACTATGTAGGTTACCTATCGCGCACTTTGACTATGTTGGTTATCTAGCGGGCACTTAGACTATCCAGGTTACGAAGCGGGCACTTGGATTATGTAGGTTACCAAACGGGCAATTGGACTATCTAGGTTAACGAACGGACACTTGGACTATGTAGGTAACCTAGCGGGCACTTGGACTGTCTAAGTTACATAGCGGGCACTTGGACTATCTAGGTTAACGAACGGGCACTTGGACTATGTAGGTTAGCTAACAGGCACTTGGACTATCTAGGTTACCTACAAGGCACTTGGACTATGAAGGTTACCTAGCGGACACTTGGACGATCTAGGTTAACTAGCGGGCCCTTGGACTATCTAGGTTTACTAGCGGGCACTTGGACTATCTAGGTTAACGAACGGACACTTGGACTATGTAGGTAACCTAGCGGGCACTTGGACTGTCTAGGTTACATAGCGGGCACATGGACTATCTAGGTTAACGAACGGGCACTTGGACTATGTAGGTTAGCTAACAGGCACTTGGACTATCTAGGTTACCTAGAAGGCACTTGGACTATGTAGGTTACCTAGCAGACACTTGGACGATCTAGGTTATCTAGCGGGCACTTGGACTATCTAGGTTAACTAGCGGGCCCTTGGACTATCTAGGTTTACTGGCGTGCACTTGGACTATCTAGGTTAACTAGCGGGCACTTGGACTATGTAGTTTCCCTAGCGGGCATTTGGATAATTTAGGTTACCTAGCGGGCACTTGGACTACGTAGGTTACCTAGCGGGCACTTGGGCTATCTAGATTACCTAGCGGGCACTTGGACTATGTAGGTTAACTAGAAGGCACTTGGACTCTCAAGGATACCTAGCAGGTTCTTGGACTATGTAGGTTACCAGCGGGCACTTGGACTATCTATGTTAACGAACGTGCACTTGGACTATGTAGGTAACCTAGCGGGCACTTGGACTGTCTAGGTTACCTAGCGGGCACTTGGACTATCTAGGTTAACGAACGGGCACTTGGACTATGTAGGTTAACTAGCGGACACTTCGACTATCTAGGTTAGCTAACGGGCAATTGGACTATCTAGGTTACCTAGCGCGCACTTTGACTATGTAGGTTACCTAGCGGGCACTTGGACTATCTAGGTTACCTAGCAGGCACTTTGACTATCTAGGTTAACTAACGGGCACTTGGACTGTGTAGGTTGCTTAGCGAGCACTTTGACTATGTAGGTTCCCTAGCTTTTACTTGGACTGTCTAGGTTAACTAGCGGGCAATTGCACTGTCTAGGTTACCTAGTGGGCACTTTGACTATCTAGGTAACCTAGTGGTCACTTGGACTGTCTAGGTTACCTAGCGGGCACTTGGACTATGTAGGTTAACTAGCGAGCACTTGGTCTATGTAGGTTAACTAGCAGGCCCTTGGACTATGTAAGTTAACTAGAGGGCACTTGGACGATCTAGGTTAACAAGTGGGCCCTTGGACTATGTAGATTAACTAGCCGGCACTTGGATGATCTAGGTTAACTAGCGGGCACTTGGACGATCTAGGTTAACAGGCGGGCACTTGGACTATCAAAGTTAACAAGCGAGCCCTTGGACTATGTAGGTCAACTAGCGGGTCCTTGGACTATCTAGGTTACCTAGATAGCACTTAGACTATATAGGTTCCCTAGCGGGCACTTGGACTATCTAGGTTAACGAACGGGCACTTGGACTATGCAGGTAACCTAGGCGGCACTTGGACTGTCTAGGTTACATAGCGGGCACTTGGACTTCTAGGTTAACGAATGGGCACTTGGACGATGTAGGTTCCCTAGCGGCCCTTGGACTATGTAAGTTCCCTAGCGGGCACTTGGTCAATGTGGGTTCCCTAGCGGGCACTTGGACTATCTAGGTTAGGTAACGGGCACTTGGACAATGTAGGTTACCTAGCGGGCACTTGGACTATCTAGGTTACCAAACAGGCACTTTGACTATCTAGGTTACCTAGCGGGCACTTGGACTATCTAGGTTACCTAACGGGCACTTTGACTATCTAGGTTACCTAACGGGCACTTGGACTGTCTAGGTTTCATAGGGTGCAATAGGACTTCTAGGTTAACGAACGGGCTCTTCGACTATGTAGGTCGCCTAGCGGGCATTTGGACGATCTAGGTTAGGTAACGGGCACTTGGATTATATAGGTTACCTAGCGGGAACTTGGACTATGTAGGTTACATAGCGGGCACTTGGACTATCTAGGTTAGCTAACGGGCACTTTGACTATCTAGGTTACCTAGCGGGCACTTGGACTATCTAGGTTAGCTAACAGGAACTTGGACTATCTAGGTTACCTAGCGGGCACTAGGACTATGTAGGTAACATAGCGGGAACTTGGACTATCTAGGTTAACTAGCAGGTTCTTGGACTATGTAGGTTAACTAGCGGGCCCTTGGACTATGTAGGTTAACTAGCGGACACTTGGAGGTTCTAGGTTAACTTGCGGGCACTTGGACTATCTAGGTTAACTAGCGGGCACTTGGATTATCTAGGTTACCTAGCAGCACTTGCACGATGCAGGTTCCCTAGCGGGCACTTGGACTATCTAGGCTCCCTAACGGGCACTTGGACTATGTAGGTTACCTAGCAGGCACTTGGTCTATGTACATACCCTAGCGGGCACTTGGACTATCTACGTTACCTAGCGGGTACTAGGACTATATAGGTTACTAACGGGCACTTGGACTATGTAAGTTCCCTAGCGGGCACTTGGACTATGTGGGTTCCCTAGCGGGCACTTGGACAGTCTAGGTTAACGAACGGGCACTTGGACTATCTAGGTCAAATAGCGGGCACTTGGACTATGTAAGTTCCCTAGTGGGCACTGGACTATGTGGTTTCCCTAGCGGGCACTTGGACTGTCTAGGTTAACAGACGGGCACTTGGACTATCTAGGTTAACTAGCAGGCACTTGGACTATGTAAATTCCCTAGCGGGCACTGGACTATGTGGTTTCCCTAGCGGGCACTTGGACTGTCTAGGCTAGCGAAAGGGCACTTGGACTATCTAGGTTACCTGGCGGGCACTTGGACTATGTAGGTTAACTAGCGGGCACTTGGACTATCTAGGTTAGCTAACGGGCACTTGGACTATCTAGGTTACCTAACGGGCACTTGGATTATGTAGGTTCCCTAGCGGGCACTTAGACTATGTAGGTTTCCTTGCGGGCATTTGGACTATGTAGGTTACCTAGCGAGCACTTGGACTATGTAGGTTCCCTAACAGGCACTTGGACTATGTAGGTTCCCTAGCGGTCACGTGGACTATGTACGCTCCCTAGAAGGCACTTGGACTATGTAGGTTACCTATCGCGCACTTTGACTATGTTGGTTATCTAGCGGGCACTTAGACTATCCAGGTTACGAAGCGGGCACTTGGATTATGTAGGTTACCAAACGGGCAATTGGACTATCTAGGTTAACGAACGGACACTTGGACTATGTAGGTAACCTAGCGGGCACTTGGACTGTCTAAGTTACATAGCGGGCACTTGGACTATCTAGGTTAACGAACGGGCACTTGGACTATGTAGGTTAGCTAACAGGCACTTGGACTATCTAGGTTACCTACAAGGCACTTGGACTATGAAGGTTACCTAGCGGACACTTGGACGATCTAGGTTAACTAGCGGGCCCTTGGACTATCTAGGTTTACTAGCGGGCACTTGGACTATCTAGGTTAACTAGCGAGCACTTGGACTATGTAGTTTCCCTAGCGGGCATTTGGATAATTTAGGTTACCTAGCGGGCACTTGGACTACGTAGGTTACCTAGCGGGCACTTGGACTATGTAGGTTAACTAGAAGGCACTTGGACTCTCAAGGATACCTAGCAGGTTCTTGGACTATGTAGGTTACCAGCGGGCACTTGGACTATCTATGTTAACGAACGTGCACTTGGACTATGTAGGTAACCTAGCGGGCACTTGGACTGTCTAGGTTACCTAGCGGGCACTTGGACTATCTAGGTTAACGAACGGGCACTTGGACTATGTAGGTTAACTAGCGGACACTTCGACTATCTAGGTTAGCTAACGGGCAATTGGACTATCTAGGTTACCTAGCGCGCACTTTGACTATGTAGGTTACCTAGCGGGCACTTGGACTATCTAGGTTACCTAGCAGGCACTTTGACTATCTAGGTTAACTAACGGGCACTTGGACTGTGTAGGCTGCTTAGCGAGCACTTTGACTATGTAGGTTCCCTAGCTTTTACTTGGACTGTCTAGGTTAACTAGCGGGCAATTGCACTGTCTAGGTTACCTAGTGAGCACTTTGACTATCTAGGTAACCTAGTGGTCACTTGGACTGTCTAGGTTACCTAGCGGGCACTTGGACTATGTAGGTTAACTAGCGAGCACTTGGTCTATGTAGGTTAACTAGCAGGCCCTTGGACTATGTAAGTTAACTAGAGGGCACTTGGACGATCTAGGTTAACAAGTGGGCCCTTGGACTATGTAGATTAACTAGCCGGCACTTGGATGATCTAGGTTAACTAGCGGGCACTTGGACGATCTAGGTTAACAGGCGGGCACTTGGACTATCAAAGTTAACAAGCGAGCCCTTGGACTATGTAGGTCAACTAGCGGGTCCTTGGACTATCTAGGTTACCTAGATAGCACTTGGACTATATAGGTTCCCTAGTGGGCACTTGGACTATCTAGGTTAACGAACGGGCACTTGGACTATGCAGGTAACCTAGCGGGCACTTGGACTATCTAGGTTACCTAGCGGGCACTTTGACTATCTAGGTTTACGAACGGGCACTTGGACTATGTAGGTTAACTAGCGGACACTTCGACTATCTAGGTTAGCTAACGGGCAATTGGACTATCTAGGTTACTTAGCGCTTACTTGGACTATGTAGGTTACCTAGCGGGCACTTGTTCTATCTAGGTTACCTAGCAGGCACTTCGACTATCTAGGTTAACTAATGGGCACTTGGACTGTGTAGGTTGCTTAGCGAGCACTTTGACTATGTAGGTTCCCTAGCTTTTACTTGGACTGTCTAGGTTAACTAGCGGGCAATTGCACTGTCTAGGTTACCTAGTGGGCACTTGGACTATGTAGTTTACCTAGTAGGCACTTGGATTATATAGGTTAACTAGCGTGCACTTTGACTATCTAGGTTACCTAGCGGGCACTTGGACTATGTAGGTTCCCTAGCGGGCACTTGGACTATGTAGGTAACCTAGTGGTCACTTGGACTGTCTAGGTTACCTAGCGGGCACTTGGACTATGTAGGTTAACTAGCGAGCACTTGGTCTATGTAGGTTAACTAGCAGGCCCTTGGACTATGTAAGTTAACTAGAGGGCACTTGGACGATTTGGGTTAACAAGTGGGCCCTTGGACTATGTAGATTAACTAGCCGGCACTTGGATGATCTAGTTTAACTAGCGGGCACTTGGACGATCTAGGTTAACAGGCGGGCACTTGGACTATCAAAGTTAACAAGCGAGCCCTTGGACTATGTAGGTCAACTAGCGGGCCCTTGGACTATCTAGGTTACCTAGATAGCACTTGGACTATATAGGTTCCCTAGCGGGCACTTGGACTATCTAGGTTAACAAACGGGCACTTGGACTATGCAGGTAACCTAGCCAGCACTTGGACTGTCTAGGTTACATAGCAGGCACTTGGACTTCTAGGTTAACGAATGGGCACTTGGACTATGTAGGTTCCCTAGCGGCCCTTGGACTATGTAAGTTCCCTAGCGGGCACTTGGTCGATGTGGGTTCCCTAGCGGGCACTTGGACTATCTAGGTTAGGTAACGGGCACTTGGACTATCTAGGTTACCTAACGGGCACTTGGACTATCTAGGTTACATAGCGGGCACTTGGACTAAGTAGGTTAACTAGCGGGCACTTGGACTATCTAGGTTACCTAACGGGCACTTGGATTATGCAGGTAACCTAGCGGGCACTTGGACTGTCTAGGTTTCATAGCGGGCAATAGGACTTCTAGGTTAACGAACGGGCTCTTGGACTCTGTAGGTCGCCTAGCGGGCACTTGGACGATCTAGGTTAGGTAACGGGCACTTGGATTATCTAGGTTACCTAGCGGGAACTTGGACTATGTAGGTTACATAGCGGTCACTTGGACTACCTAGGTTAGCTAATGGGCACTTTGACTATCTAGGTTACCTAGCGGGCACTTGGACTATCTAGGTTAGCTAACAGGAACTTGGACTATCTAAGTTACCTAGCGGGCACTAGGATTATGTAGGTAACATAGCGGGAACTTGGACTATCTAGGTTAACTAGCGGGTTCTTGGACTATGTAGGTTAACTAGCGGGCCCTTGGACTATGTAGGTTAACTAGTGGACACTTGGAGGTTCTAGGTTTACTTGCGGGCACTTGGACTATCTAGGTTAACTAGCGGGCACTTGGATTATCTAGGTTACCTGGCAGCACTTGCACGATGCAGGTTCCCTAGCGGGCACTTGGACTATCTAGGCTCCCTACCGGGCACTTGGACTATGTAGGTTACCTAGCGGGCACTTTGTCTATGTACATACCCTAGCGGGCACTTGGACTATCTACGTTACCTAGCGGGTACTAGGACTATATAGGTTACTAACGGGCACTTGGTCTATGTAAGTTCCCTAGCGGGCACTTGGACTATGTGGGTTCCCTAGCGGGCACTTGGACAGTCTAGGTTAAGGAACGGGCACTTGGACTATCTAGGTCAAATAGCGGGCACTTGGACTATGTAAGTTCCCTAGTGGGCACTGGACTATGTGGTTTCCCTAGCGGGCACTTGGACTGTCTAGGTTAACAGACGGGCACTTGGAATATCTAGGTTAACTAGCAGGCAATTGGACTATGTAAATTCCCTAGCGGGCACTGGAATATGTGGTTTCCATAGGGGGCACTTGGACTGTCTAGGTTAACAGACGAGCACTTGGACTATCTAGGTTAACTAGCAGGCACTTGGACTATGTAAATTCCCTAGTGGGCACTGGACTATGTGGTTTCCCTAGCGGGCACTTGGACTGTCTAGGCTAACGAAAGGGCACTTGAACTATCTAGGTTACCTAGCAGGCACTTGGACTATGTAGGTTAACTAGCGGGCACTTGGACTATCTAGGTTAGCTAACGGGCACTTGGACTATCTAGGTTACCTAACGGGCACTTGGATTATGTACGTTCCCTAGCGGGCACTTAGACTATGTAGGTTTCCTTGCGGGCATTTGGACTATGTAGGTTACCTAGCGAGCACTTGGACTATGTAGGTTCCCTAACAGGCACTTGGACTATGTAGGTTCCCTAGCGGTCACGTGGACTATGTAAGCTCCCTAGAAGGCACTTGGACTATGTAGGTTACCTATCGCGCACTTTGACTATGTTGGTTATCTAGCGGGCACTTTGACTATCCAGGTTTCGAAGCGGGCACTTGGATTATGTAGGTTACCAAACGGGCACTTGGACTATCTAGGTTTACGAACGGACACTTGGACTATGTAGGTAACTTAGCGGGCACTTGGACTGTCTAAGTTACATAGCGGGCACTTGGACTATCTAGGTTAACGAACGGGCACTTGGACTATGTAGGTTAGCTAACAGGCACTTGGACTATCTAGGTTACCTAGAAGGCACTTGGATTATGTAGGTTACCTAGCGGACACTTGGACGATCTAGGTTAACTAGCGGGCACTTGGACTATGTAGTTTCCCTAGCGGGCATTTGGATAATTTAGGTTACCTAGCGGGCACTTGGACTGTCTAGGTTACCTAGCGGGCACTTGGACTATCTATGTTAACGAACGGGCACTTGGACTATGTAGGTTAACTAGCGGACACTTCGACTATCTAGGTTAGCTAATGGGCAATTGGACTATCTGGGTTACCTAGCGCGCACTTTGACTATGTAGGTTACCTAGCGGGCACTTGGACTATGTAGGTTCCCTAGCGGGCACATGGACTATGTAGGTTCCCTAGCGGGCACTTGGACTATATAGGTAACCTAGTGGTCACTTGGACTGTCTAGGTTACCTAGCGGGCACTTGGACTATGTAGGTTAACTAGCGAGCACTTGGTCTATGTAGGTTAACTAGCAGGCCCTTGGACTATGTAAGTTAACTAGAGGGCACTTGGACGATCTAAGTTAACAAGTGGGCCCTTGGACTATGTAGATTAACTAGCCGGCACTTGGATGATCTAGGTTAACTAGCGGGCACTTGGACGATCTAGGTTAACAGGCGGGCACTTGGACTATCAAAGTTAACAAGCGAGCCCTTGGACTATGTATGTCAACTAGTGGGCCCTTGGACTATCTAGGTTACCTAGATAGCACTTGGACTATATAGGTTCCCTAGCGGGCACTTGGATTATCTAGGTTAACGAACGGGCACTTGGACTATGCAGGTAACCTAGCCAGCACTTGGACTGTCTAGGTTACATAGCAGGCACTTGGACTTCTAGGTTAACGAATGGGCACTTGGACTATGTAGGTTCCCTAGCGGCCCTTGGACTATGTAAGTTCCCTAGCGGGCACTTGGTCAATGTGGGTTCCCTAGCGGGCACTTGGACTATCTAGGTTAGGTAACGCGCACTTGGACTATCTAGGTTACCTAACGGGCACTTGGACTATCTCGGTTACATAGCGGGCACTTGGACTAAGTAGGTTAACTAGCGGGCACTTGGACTATCTAGGTTACCTAACGGGCACTTGGATTATGCAGGTAACCTAGCGGGCACTTGGACTGTCTAGGTTTCATAGCGGGCAATAGGACTTCTAGGTTAACGAACGGGCTCTTGGACTATGTAGGTCGCCTAGCGGGCACTTGGACGATCTAGGTTAGGTAACGGGCACTTGGATTATCTAGGTTACCTAGCGGGAACTTGGACTATGTAGGTTACATAGCGGGCACTTGGACTATCTAGGTTAGCTAACGGGCACTTTGACTATCTAGGTTACCTAGCGGGCACTTGGACTATCTAGGTTAGCTAACAGGAACTTGGACTATCTAGGTTACCTAGCGGGCACTAGGACTATGTAGGTAACATAGCGGCCCCTTAGACTATCTAGGTTAACTAGCGGGTTCTTGGACTATGTAGGTTAACTAGCGGGCCCTTGGACTATGTAGGTTAACTAGCGGACACTTGGAGGTTCTAGGTTAACTTGCGGGCTCTTGGACAATCTAGGTTAACTAGCGGGCACTTGGATTATCTAGGTTACCTAGCAGCACTTGCACGATGCAGGTTCCCTAGCGGGCACTTGGACTATCTAGGCTTTCTAACGGGCAATTGGACTATGTAGGTTACCTAGCGGGCACTTGGTCTATGTACATACCCTGGCGGGCACTTTGACTATCTACGTTACCTAGCGGGTACTAGGACTATATAGGTTACTAACGGGCACTTGGACTATGTAAGTTCCCTAGCGGGCACTTGGACTATGTGGGTTCCCTAGCGGGCACTTGGACAGTCTAGGTTAACGAACGGGCACTTGGACTATCTAGGTCAACTAGCGGGAACTAGGACTATGTAAGTTCCCTAGTGGGCACTGGACTATGTGGTTTCCCTAGCGGGCACTTGGACTGTGTAGGTTAACAGACGGGCACTTGGACTATCTAGGTTAACTAGCAGGCAATTGGACTATGTAAATTCCCTAGCGGGCACTGGAATATGTGGTTTCCATAGCGGGCACTTGGACTGTCTAGGTTAACAGACGGGCACTTGGACTATCTAGGTTACCTAGCGGGCACTTGGACTATGTAGGTTAACTAGCGGGCACTTGGACTATCTAGGTTAGCTAACGGGCACTTGGACAATCTAGGTTACCTAACGGGCACTTGGATTATGTAGGTTCCCTAGCGGGCACTTAGACTATGTAGTTTTCCTTGCGGGCATTTGGAGTATGTAGGTTACCTAGCGAGCACTTGGACTATGTAGGTTCCCTAACAGGCACTTGGACTATGTAGGTTCCCTAGCGGTCACGTGGACTATGTACGCTCCCTAGAAGGCACTTGGACTATGTAGGTTACCTATCGCGCACTTTGACTATGTTGGTTATCTAGCGGGCACTTAGACTATCCAGGTTACGAAGCGGGCACTTGGATTATGTAGGTTACCAAACGGGCAATTGGACTATCTAGGTTAACGAACGGACACTTGGACTATGTAGGTAACCTAGCGGGCACTTGGACTGTCTAAGTTACATAGCGGGCACTTGGACTATCTAGGTTAACGAACGGGCACTTGGACTATGTAGGTTAGCTAACAGGCACTTGGACTATCTAGGTTACCTACAAGGCACTTGGACTATGAAGGTTACCTAGCGGACACTTGGACGATCTAGGTTAACTAGCGGGCCCTTGGACTATCTAGGTTTACTAGCGGGCACTTGGACTATCTAGGTTAACGAACGGACACTTGGACTATGTAGGTAACCTAGCGGGCACTTGGACTGTCTAGGTTACATAGCGGGCACATGGACTATCTAGGTTAACGAACGGGCACTTGGACTATGTAGGTTAGCTAACAGGCACTTGGACTATCTAGGTTACCTAGAAGGCACTTGGACTATGTAGGTTACCTAGCAGACACTTGGACGATCTAGGTTATCTAGCGGGCACTTGGACTATCTAGGTTAACTAGCGGGCCCTTGGACTATCTAGGTTTACTGGCGTGCACTTGGACTATCTAGGTTAACTAGCGGGCACTTGGACTATGTAGTTTCCCTAGCGGGCATTTGGATAATACAGGTTACCTAGCGGGCACTTGGACTACGTAGGTTACCTAGCGGGCACTTGGGCTATCTAGATTACCTAGCGGGCACTTGGACTATGTAGGTTAACTAGAAGGCACTTGGACTCTCAAGGATACCTAGCAGGTTCTTGGACTATGTAGGTTACCAGCGGGCACTTGGACTATCTATGTTAACGAACGTGCACTTGGACTATGTAGGTAACCTAGCGGGCACTTGGACTGTCTAGGTTACCTAGCGGGCACTTGGACTATCTAGGTTAACGAACGGGCACTTGGACTATGTAGGTTAACTAGCGGACACTTCGACTATCTAGGTTAGCTAACGGGCAATTGGACTATCTAGGTTACCTAGCGCGCACTTTGACTATGTAGGTTACCTAGCGGGCACTTGGACTATCTAGGATACCTAGCAGGCACTTTGACTATCTAGGTTAACTAACGGGCACTTGGACTGTGTAGGTTGCTTAGCGAGCACTTTGACTATGTAGGTTCCCTAGCTTTTACTTGGACTGTCTAGGTTAACTAGCGGGCAATTGCATTGTCTAGGTTACCTAGTGGGCACTTTGACTATCTAGGTAACCTAGTGGTCACTTGGACTGTCTAGGTTACCTAGCGGGCACTTGGACTATGTAGGTTAACTAGCGAGCACTTGGTCTATGTAGGTTAACTAGCAGGCCCTTGGACTATGTAAGTTAACTAGAGGGCACTTGGACGATCTAGGTTAACAAGTGGGCCCTTGGACTATGTAGATTAACTAGCCGGCACTTGGATGATCTAGGTTAACTAGCGGGCACTTGGACGATCTAGGTTAACAGGCGGGCACTTGGACTATCAAAGTTAACAAGCGAGCCCTTGGACTATGTAGGTCAACTAGCGGGTCCTTGGACTATCTAGGTTACCTAGATAGCACTTAGACTATATAGGTTCCCTAGCGGGCACTTGGACTATCTAGGTTAACGAACGGGCACTTGGACTATGCAGGTAACCTAGGCGGCACTTGGACTGTCTAGGTTACATAGCGGGCACTTGGACTTCTAGGTTAACGAATGGGCACTTGGACGATGTAGGTTCCCTAGCGGCCCTTGGACTATGTAAGTTCCCTAGCGGGCACTTGGTCTATGTGGGTTCCCTAGCGGGCACTTGGACTATCTAGGTTAGGTAACGGGCACTTGGACAATGTAGGTTACCTAGCGGGCACTTGGACTATCTAGGTTACCAAACAGGCACTTTGACTATCTAGGTTACCTAGCGGGCACTTGGACTATCTAGGTTAGCTAACGGGCACTTTGACTATCTAGGTTACCTAGCGGGCACTTGGACTATCTAGGTTAGCTAACAGGAACTTGGACTATCTAGGTTACCTAGCGGGCACTAGGACTATGTAGGTAACATAGCGGGAACTTGGACTATCTAGGTTAACGAGCAGGTTCTTGGACTATGTAGGTTAACTAGCGGGCCCTTGGACTATGTAGGTTAACTAGCGGACACTTGGAGGTTCTAGGTTAACTTGCGGGCACTTGGACTATCTAGGTTAACTAGCGGGCACTTGGATTATCTAGGTTACCTAGCAGCACTTGCACGATGCAGGTTCCCTAGCGGGCACTTGGACTATCTAGGCTCCCTAACGGGCACTTGGACTATGTAGGTTACCTAGCAGGCACTTGGTCTATGTACATACCCTAGCGGGCACTTGGACTATCTACGTTACCTAGCGGGTACTAGGACTATATAGGTTACTAACGGGCACTTGGACTATGTAAGTTACCTAGCGGGCACTTGGACTATGTGGGTTCCCTAGCGGGCACTTGGACAGTCTAGGTTAACGAACGGGCACTTGGACTATCTAGGTCAACTAGCGGGCACTTGGACTATGTAAGTTCCCTAGTGGGCACTGGACTATGTGGTTTCCCTAGCGGGCACTTGGACTGTCTAGGTTAACAGACGGGCACTTGGACTATCTAGGTTAACTAGCAGGCACTTGGACTATGTAAATTCCCTAGCGGGCACTGGACTATGTGGTTTCCCTAGCGGGCACTTGGACTGTCTAGGCTAGCGAAAGGGCACTTGGACTATCTAGGTTACCTGGCGGGCACTTGGACTATGTAGGTTAACTAGCGGGCACTTGGACTATCTAGGTTAGCTAACGGGCACTTCGACTATCTAGGTTACCTAACGGGCACTTGGATTATGTAGGTTCCCTAGCGGGCACTTAGACTATGTAGGTTTCCTTGCGGGCATTTGGAGTATGTAGGTTACCTAGCGAGCACTTGGACTATGTAGGTTCCCTAACAGGCACTTGGACTATGTAGGTTCCCTAGCGGTCACGTGGACTATGTACGCTCCCTAGAAGGCACTTGGACTATGTAGGTTACCTATCGCGCACTTTGACTATGTTGGTTATCTAGCGGGCACTTAGATTATCCAGGTTACGAAGCGGGCACTTGGATTATGTAGGTTACCAAACGGGCAATTGGACTATCTAGGTTAACGAACGGACACTTGGACTATGTAGGTAACCTAGCGGGCACTTGGACTGTCTAAGTTACATAGCGGGCACTTGGACTATCTAGGTTAACGAACGGGCACTTGGACTATGTAGGTTAGCTAACAGGCACTTGGACTATCTAGGTTACCTACAAGGCACTTGGACTATGAAGGTTACCTAGCGGACACTTGGACGATCTAGGTTAACTAGCGGGCCCTTGGACTATCTAGGTTTACTAGCGGGCACTTGGACTATCTAGGTTAACTAGCGAGCACTTGGACTATGTAGTTTCCCTAGCGGGCATTTGGATAATTTAGGTTACCTAGCGGGCACTTGGACTACGTAGGTTACCTAGCGGGCACTTGGACTATGTAGGTTAACTAGAAGGCACTTGGACTCTCAAGGATACCTAGCAGGTTCTTGGACTATGTAGGTTACCAGCGGGCACTTGGACTATCTATGTTAACGAAAGTGCACTTGGACTATGTAGGTAACCTAGCGGGCACTTGGACTGTCTAGGTTACCTAGCGGGCACTTGGACTATCTAGGTTAACGAACGGGCACTTGGACTATGTAGGTTAACTAGCGGACACTTCGACTATCTAGGTTAGCTAACGGGCAATTGGACTATCTAGGTTACCTAGCGCGCACTTTGACTATGTAGGTTACCTAGCGGGCACTTAGACTATCTAGGTTACCTAGCAGGCACTTTGACTATCTAGGTTAACTAACGGGCACTTGGACTGTGTAGGTTGCTTAGCGAGCACTTGGACTATGTAGGTTCCCTAGCTTTTACTTGGACTGTCTAGGTTAACTAGCGGGCAATTGCACTGTCTAGGTTACCTAGTGAACACTTTGACTATCTAGGTAACCTAGTGGTCACTTGGACTGTCTAGGTTACCTAGCGGGCACTTGGACTATGTAGGTTAACTAGCGAGCACTTGGTCTATGTAGGTTAACTAGCAGGCCCTTGGACTATGTAAGTTAACTAGAGGGCACTTGGACGATCTAGGTTAACAAGTGGGCCCTTGGACTATGTAGATTAACTAGCCGGCACTTGGATGATCTAGGTTAACTAGCGGGCACTTGGACGATCTAGGTTAACAGGCGGGCACTTGGACTATCAAAGTTAACAAGCGAGCCCTTGGACTATGTAGGTCAACTAGCGGGTCCTTGGACTATCTAGGTTACCTAGATAGCACTTGGACTATATAGGTTCCCTAGCGGGCACTTGGACTATCTAGGTTAACGAACGGGCACTTGGACTATGCAGGTAACCTAGCGGGCACTTGGACTATCTAGGTTACCTAGCGGGCACTTTGACTATCTAGGTTTACGAACGGGCACTTGGACTATGTAGGTTAACTAGCGGACACTTCGACTATCTAGGTTAGCTAACGGGCAATTGGACTATCTAGGTTACTTAGCGCTTACTTGGACTATGTAGGTTACCTAGCGGGCACTTGTTCTATCTAGGTTACCTAGCAGGCACTTCGACTATCTAGGTTAACTAATGGGCACTTGGACTGTGTAGGTTGCTTAGCGAGCACTTTGACTATGTAGGTTCCCTAGCTTTTACTTGGACTGTCTAGGTTAACTAGCGGGCAATTGCACTGTCTAGGTTACCTAGTGGGCACTTGGACTATGTAGTTTACCTAGTAGGCACTTGGATTATATAGGTTAACTAGCGTGCACTTGGACTATCTAGGTTACCTAGCGGGCACTAGGACTATGTAGGTAACATAGCGGGCACTTGGACTATCTAGGTTACCTAACGGGCACTTGGATTATGTAGGTTCCCTAGCGGGCACTTAGACTATGTAGGTTTCCTTGCGGGCATTTGGAGTATGTAGGTTACCTAGCGGGCACTTGGACTATCTAGGTTACCTAGCAGGCACTTTGACTATCTAGGTTAACTAACGGGCACTTGGACTGTGTAGGTTGCTTAGCGAGCACTTTGACTATGTAGGTTCCCTAGCTTTTACTTGGACTGTCTAGGTTAACTAGCGGGCAATTGCACTGTCTAGGTTACCTAGTGGGCACTTTGACTATCTAGGTAACCTAGTGGTCACTTGGACTGTCTAGGTTACCTAGCGGGCACTTGGACTATGTAGGTTAACTAGCGAGCACTTGGTCTATGTAGGTTAACTAGCAGGCCCTTGGACTATGTAAGTTAACTAGAGGGCACTTGGACGATCTAGGTTAACAAGTGGGCCCTTGGACTATGTAGATTAACTAGCCGGCACTTGGATGATCTAGGTTAACTAGCGGGCACTTGGACGATCTAGGTTAACAGGCGGGCACTTGGACTATCAAAGTTAACAAGCGAGCCCTTGGACTATGTAGGTCAACTAGCGGGTCCTTGGACTATCTAGGTTACCTAGATAGCACTTAGACTATATAGGTTCCCTAGCGGGCACTTGGACTATCTAGGTTAACGAACGGGCACTTGGACTATGCAGGTAACCTAGGCGGCACTTGGACTGTCTAGGTTACATAGCGGGCACTTGGACTTCTAGGTTAACGAATGGGCACTTGGACGATGTAGGTTCCCTAGCGGCCCTTGGACTATGTAAGTTCCCTAGCGGGCACTTGGTCGATGTGGGTTCCCTAGCGGGCACTTGGACTATCTAGGTTAGGTAACGGGCACTTGGACAATGTAGGTTACCTAGCGGGCACTTGGACTATCTAGGTTACCAAACAGGCACTTTGACTATCTAGGTTACCTAGCGGGCACTTGGACTATCTAGGTTACCTAACGGGCACTTTGACTATCTAGGTTACCTAACGGGCACTTGGACTGTCTAGGTTTCATAGGGTGCAATAGGACTTCTAGGTTAACGAACGGGCTCTTCGACTATGTAGGTCGCCTAGCGGGCATTTGGACGATCTAGGTTAGGTAACGGGCACTTGGATTATCTAGGTTACCTAGCGGGAACTTGGACTATGTAGGTTACATAGCGGGCACTTGGACTATCTAGGTTAGCTAACGGGCACTTTGACTATCTAGGTTACCTAGCGGGCACTTGGACTATCTAGGTTAGCTAACAGGAACTTGGACTATCTAGGTTACCTAGCGGGCACTAGGACTATGTAGGTAACATAGCGGGAACTTGGACTATCTAGGTTAACTAGCAGGTTCTTGGACTATGTAGGTTAACTAGCGGGCCCTTGGACTATGTAGGTTAACTAGCGGACACTTGGAGGTTCTAGGTTAACTTGCGGGCACTTGGACTATCTAGGTTAACTAGCGGGCACTTGGATTATCTAGGTTACCTAGCAGCACTTGCACGATGCAGGTTCCCTAGCGGGCACTTGGACTATCTAGGCTCCCTAACGGGCACTTGGACTATGTAGGTTACCTAGCAGGCACTTGGTCTATGTACATACCCTAGCGGGCACTTGGACTATCTACGTTACCTAGCGGGTACTAGGACTATATAGGTTACTAACGGGCACTTGGACTATGTAAGTTCCCTAGCGGGCACTTGGACTATGTGGGTTCCCTAGCGGGCACTTGGACAGTCTAGGTTAACGAACGGGCACTTGGACTATCTAGGTCAACTAGCGGGCACTTGGACTATGTAAGTTCCCTAGTGGGCACTGGACTATGTGGTTTCCCTAGCGGGCACTTGGACTGTCTAGGTTAACAGACGGGCACTTGGACTATCTAGGTTAACTAGCAGGCACTTGGACTATGTAAATTCCCTAGCGGGCACTGGACTATGTGGTTTCCCTAGCGGGCACTTGGACTGTCTAGGCTAGCGAAAGGGCACTTGGACTATCTAGGTTACCTGGCGGGCACTTGGACTATGTAGGTTAACTAGCGGGCACTTGGACTATCTAGGTTAGCTAACGGGCACTTGGACTATCTAGGTTACCTAGCGAGCACTTGGACTATGTAGGTTCCCTAACAGGCACTTGGACTATGTAGGTTCCCTAGCGGTCACGTGGACTATGTACGCTCCCTAGAAGGCACTTGGACTATGTAGGTTACCTATCGCGCACTTTGACTATGTTGGTTATCTAGCGGGCACTTAGACTATCCAGGTTACGAAGCGGGCACTTGGATTATGTAGGTTACCAAACGGGCAATTGGACTATCTAGGTTAACGAACGGACACTTGGACTATGTAGGTAACCTAGCGGGCACTTGGACTATCTAGGTTAACGAACGGGCACTTGGACTATGTAGGTTAGCTAACAGGCACTTGGACTATCTAGGTTACCTACAAGGCACTTGGACTATGAAGGTTACCTAGCGGACACTTGGACGATCTAGGTTAACTAGCGGGCCCTTGGACTATCTAGGTTTACTAGCGGGCACTTGGACTATCTAGGTTAACGAACGGACACTTGGACTATGTAGGTAACCTAGCGGGCACTTGGACTGTCTAGGTTACATAGCGGGCACATGGACTATCTAGGTTAACGAACGGGCACTTGGACTATGTAGGTTAGCTAACAGGCACTTGGACTATCTAGGTTACCTAGAAGGCACTTGGACTATGTAGGTTACCTAGCAGACACTTGGACGATCTAGGTTATCTAGCGGGCACTTGGACTATCTAGGTTAACTAGCGGGCCCTTGGACTATCTAGGTTTACTGGCGTGCACTTGGACTATCTAGGTTAACTAGCGGGCACTTGGACTATGTAGTTTCCCTAGCGGGCATTTGGATAATTTAGGTTACCTAGCGGGCACTTGGACTACGTAGGTTACCTAGCGGGCACTTGGGCTATCTAGATTACCTAGCGGGCACTTGGACTATGTAGGTTAACTAGAAGGCACTTGGACTCTCAAGGATACCTAGCAGGTTCTTGGACTATGTAGGTTACCAGCGGGCACTTGGACTATCTATGTTAACGAACGTGCACTTGGACTATGTAGGTAACCTAGCGGGCACTTGGACTGTCTAGGTTACCTAGCGGGCACTTGGACTATCTAGGTTAACGAACGGGCACTTGGACTATGTAGGTTAACTAGCGGACACTTCGACTATCTAGGTTAGCTAACGGGCAATTGGACTATCTAGGTTACCTAGCGCGCACTTTGACTATGTAGGTTACCTAGCGGGCACTTGGACTATCTAGGTTACCTAGCAGGCACTTTGACTATCTAGGTTAACTAACGGGCACTTGGACTGTGTAGGTTGCTTAGCGAGCACTTTGACTATGTAGGTTCCCTAGCTTTTACTTGGACTGTCTAGGTTAACTAGTGGGCAATTGCACTGTCTAGGTTACCTAGTGGGCACTTTGACTATCTAGGTAACCTAGTGGTCACTTGGACTGTCTAGGTTACCTAGCGGGCACTTGGACTATGTAGGTTAACTAGCGAGCACTTGGTCTATGTAGGTTAACTAGCAGGCCCTTGGACTATGTAAGTTAACTAGAGGGCACTTGGACGATCTAGGTTAACAAGTGGGCCCTTGGACTATGTAGATTAACTAGCCGGCACTTGGATGATCTAGGTTAACTAGCGGGCACTTGGACGATCTAGGTTAACAGGCGGGCACTTGGACTATCAAAGTTAACAAGCGAGCCCTTGGACTATGTAGGTCAACTAGCGGGTCCTTGGACTATCTAGGTTACCTAGATAGCACTTAGACTATATAGGTTCCCTAGCGGGCACTTGGACTATCTAGGTTAACGAACGGGCACTTGGACTATGCAGGTAACCTAGGCGGCACTTGGACTGTCTAGGTTACATAGCGGGCACTTGGACTTCTAGGTTAACGAATGGGCACTTGGACGATGTAGGTTCCCTAGCGGCCCTTGGACTATGTAAGTTCCCTAGCGGGCACTTGGTCGATGTGGGTTCCCTAGCGGGCACTTGGACTATCTAGGTTAGGTAACGGGCACTTGGACAATGTAGGTTACCTAGCGGGCACTTGGACTATCTAGGTTACCAAACAGGCACTTTGACTATCTAGGTTACCTAGCGGGCACTTGGACTATCTAGGTTACCTAACGGGCACTTTGACTATCTAGGTTACCTAACGGGCACTTGGACTGTCTAGGTTTCATAGGGTGCAATAGGACTTCTAGGTTAACGAACGGGCTCTTCGACTATGTAGGTCGCCTAGCGGGCATTTGGACGATCTAGGTTAGGTAACGGGCACTTGGATTATCTAGGTTACCTAGCGGGAACTTGGACTATGTAGGTTACATAGCGGGCACTTGGACTATCTAGGTTAGCTAACGGGCACTTTGACTATCTAGGTTACCTAGCGGGCACTTGGACTATCTAGGTTAGCTAACAGGAACTTGGACTATCTAGGTTACCTAGCGGGCACTAGGACTATGTAGGTAACATAGCGGGCACTTGGACTATCTAGGTTACCTAACGGGCACTTGGATTATGTAGGTTCCCTAGCGGGCACTTAGACTATGTAGGTTTCCTTGCGGGCATTTGGAGTATGTAGGTTACCTAGCGGGCACTTGGACTATCTAGGTTACCTAGCAGGCACTTTGACTATCTAGGTTAACTAACGGGCACTTGGACTGTGTAGGTTGCTTAGCGAGCACTTTGACTATGTAGGTTCCCTAGCTTTTACTTGGACTGTCTAGGTTAACTAGCGGGCAATTGCACTGTCTAGGTTACCTAGTGGGCACTTTGACTATCTAGGTAACCTAGTGGTCACTTGGACTGTCTAGGTTACCTAGCGGGCACTTGGACTATGTAGGTTAACTAGCGAGCACTTGGTCTATGTAGGTTAACTAGCAGGCCCTTGGACTATGTAAGTTAACTAGAGGGCACTTGGACGATCTAGGTTAACAAGTGGGCCCTTGGACTATGTAGATTAACTAGCCGGCACTTGGATGATCTAGGTTAACTAGCGGGCACTTGGACGATCTAGGTTAACAGGCGGGCACTTGGACTATCAAAGTTAACAAGCGAGCCCTTGGACTATGTAGGTCAACTAGCGGGTCCTTGGACTATCTAGGTTACCTAGATAGCACTTAGACTATATAGGTTCCCTAGCGGGCACTTGGACTATCTAGGTTAACGAACGGGCACTTGGACTATGCAGGTAACCTAGGCGGCACTTGGACTGTCTAGGTTACATAGCGGGCACTTGGACTTCTAGGTTAACGAATGGGCACTTGGACGATGTAGGTTCCCTAGCGGCCCTTGGACTATGTAAGTTCCCTAGCGGGCACTTGGTCTATGTGGGTTCCCTAGCGGGCACTTGGACTATCTAGGTTAGGTAACGGGCACTTGGACAATGTAGGTTACCTAGCGGGCACTTGGACTATCTAGGTTACCAAACAGGCACTTTGACTATCTAGGTTACCTAGCGGGCACTTGGACTATCTAGGTTAGCTAACGGGCACTTTGACTATCTAGGTTACCTAGCGGGCACTTGGACTATCTAGGTTAGCTAACAGGAACTTGGACTATCTAGGTTACCTAGCGGGCACTAGGACTATGTAGGTAACATAGCGGGAACTTGGACTATCTAGGTTAACTAGCAGGTTCTTGGACTATGTAGGTTAACTAGCGGGCCCTTGGACTATGTAGGTTAACTAGCGGACACTTGGAGGTTCTAGGTTAACTTGCGGGCACTTGGACTATCTAGGTTAACTAGCGGGCACTTGGATTATCTAGGTTACCTAGCAGCACTTGCACGATGCAGGTTCCCTAGCGGGCACTTGGACTATCTAGGCTCCCTAACGGGCACTTGGACTATGTAGGTTACCTAGCAGGCACTTGGTCTATGTACATACCCTAGCGGGCACTTGGACTATCTACGTTACCTAGCGGGTACTAGGACTATATAGGTTACTAACGGGCACTTGGACTATGTAAGTTCCCTAGCGGGCACTTGGACTATGTGGGTTCCCTAGCGGGCACTTGGACAGTCTAGGTTAACGAACGGGCACTTGGACTATCTAGGTCAACTAGCGGGCACTAGGACTATGTAAGTTCCCTAGTGGGCACTGGACTATGTGGTTTCCCTAGCGGGCACTTGGACTGTGTAGGTTAACAGACGGGCACTTGGACTATCTAGGTTAACTAGCAGGCAATTGGACTATGTAAATTCCCTAGCGGGCACTGGAATATGTGGTTTCCATAGCGGGCACTTGGACTGTCTGGGTTAACAGACGGGCACTTGGACTATCTAGGTTACCTAGCGGGCACTTGGACTATGTAGGTTAACTAGCGGGCACTTGGACTATCTAGGTTAGCTAACGGGCACTTGGACAATCTAGGTTACCTAACGGGCACTTGGATTATGTAGGTTCCCTAGCGGGCACTTAGACTATGTAGGTTTCCTTGCGGGCATTTGGAGTATGTAGGTTACCTAGCGAGCACTTGGACTATGTAGGTTCCCTAACAGGCACTTGGACTATGTAGGTTCCCTAGCGGTCACGTGGACTATGTACGCTCCCTAGAAGGCACTTGGACTATGTAGGTTACCTATCGCGCACTTTGACTATGTTGGTTATCTAGCGGGCACTTAGACTATCCAGGTTACAAAGCGGGCACTTGGATTATGTAGGTTACCAAACGGGCAATTGGACTATCTAGGTTAACGAACGGACACTTGGACTATGTAGGTAACCTAGCGGGCACTTGGACTGTCTAAGTTACATAGCGGGCACTTGGACTATCTAGGTTAACGAACGGGCACTTGGACTATGTAGGTTAGCTAACAGGCACTTGGACTATCTAGGTTACCTACAAGGCACTTGGACTATGAAGGTTACCTAGCGGACACTTGGACGATCTAGGTTAACTAGCGGGCCCTTGGACTATCTAGGTTTACTAGCGGGCACTTGGACTATCTAGGTTAACGAACGGACACTTGGACTATGTAGGTAACCTAGCGGGCACTTGGACTGTCTAGGTTACATAGCGGGCACATGGACTATCTAGGTTAACGAACGGGCACTTGGACTATGTAGGTTAGCTAACAGGCACTTGGACTATCTAGGTTACCTAGAAGGCACTTGGACTATGTAGGTTACCTAGCAGACACTTGGACGATCTAGGTTATCTAGCGGGCACTTGGACTATCTAGGTTAACTAGCGGGCCCTTGGACTATCTAGGTTTACTGGCGTGCACTTGGACTATCTAGGTTAACTAGCGGGCACTTGGACTATGTAGTTTCCCTAGCGGGCATTTGGATAATTTAGGTTACCTAGCGGGCACTTGGACTACGTAGGTTACCTAGCGGGCACTTGGGCTATCTAGATTACCTAGCGGGCACTTGGACTATGTAGGTTAACTAGAAGGCACTTGGACTCTCAAGGATACCTAGCAGGTTCTTGGACTATGTAGGTTACCAGCGGGCACTTGGACTATCTATGTTAACGAACGTGCACTTGGACTATGTAGGTAACCTAGCGGGCACTTGGACTGTCTAGGTTACCTAGCGGGCACTTGGACTATCTAGGTTAACGAACGGGCACTTGGACTATGTAGGTTAACTAGCGGACACTTCGACTATCTAGGTTAGCTAACGGGCAATTGGACTATCTAGGTTACCTAGCAGGCACTTTGACTATCTAGGTTAACTAACGGGCACTTGGACTGTGTAGGTTGCTTAGCGAGCACTTTGACTATGTAGGTTCCCTAGCTTTTACTTGGACTGTCTAGGTTAACTAGCGGGCAATTGCACTGTCTAGGTTACCTAGTGGGCACTTTGACTATCTAGGTAACCTAGTGGTCACTTGGACTGTCTAGGTTACCTAGCGGGCACTTGGACTATGTAGGTTAACTAGCGAGCACTTGGTCTATGTAGGTTAACTAGCAGGCCCTTGGACTATGTAAGTTAACTAGAGGGCACTTGGACGATCTAGGTTAACAAGTGGGCCCTTGGACTATGTAGATTAACTAGCCGGCACTTGGATGATCTAGGTTAACTAGCGGGCACTTGGACGATCTAGGTTAACAGGCGGGCACTTGGACTATCAAAGTTAACAAGCGAGCCCTTGGACTATGTAGGTCAACTAGCGGGTCCTTGGACTATCTAGGTTACCTAGATAGCACTTAGACTATATAGGTTCCCTAGCGGGCACTTGGACTATCTAGGTTAACGAACGGGCACTTGGACTATGCAGGTAACCTAGGCGGCACTTGGACTGTCTAGGTTACATAGCGGGCACTTGGACTTCTAGGTTAACGAATGGGCACTTGGACGATGTAGGTTCCCTAGCGGCCCTTGGACTATGTAAGTTCCCTAGCGGGCACTTGGTCTATGTGGGTTCCCTAGCGGGCACTTGGACTATCTAGGTTAGGTAACGGGCACTTGGACAATGTAGGTTACCTAGCGGGCACTTGGACTATCTAGGTTACCAAACAGGCACTTTGACTATCTAGGTTACCTAGCGGGCACTTGGACTATCTAGGTTAGCTAACGGGCACTTTGACTATCTAGGTTACCTAGCGGGCACTTGGACTATCTAGGTTAGCTAACAGGAACTTGGACTATCTAGGTTACCTAGCGGGCACTAGGACTATGTAGGTAACATAGCGGGAACTTGGACTATCTAGGTTAACTAGCAGGTTCTTGGACTATGTAGGTTAACTAGCGGGCCCTTGGACTATGTAGGTTAACTAGCGGACACTTGGAGGTTCTAGGTTAACTTGCGGGCACTTGGACTATCTAGGTTAACTAGCGGGCACTTGGATTATCTAGGTTACCTAGCAGCACTTGCACGATGCAGGTTCCCTAGCGGGCACTTGGACTATCTAGGCTCCCTAACGGGCACTTGGACTATGTAGGTTACCTAGCAGGCACTTGGTCTATGTACATACCCTAGCGGGCACTTGGACTATCTACGTTACCTAGCGGGTACTAGGACTATATAGGTTACTAACGGGCACTTGGACTATGTAAGTTCCCTAGCGGGCACTTGGACTATGTGGGTTCCCTAGCGGGCACTTGGACAGTCTAGGTTAACGAACGGGCACTTGGACTATCTAGGTCAACTAGCGGGCACTAGGACTATGTAAGTTCCCTAGTGGGCACTGGACTATGTGGTTTCCCTAGCGGGCACTTGGACTGTGTAGGTTAACAGACGGGCACTTGGACTATCTAGGTTAACTAGCAGGCAATTGGACTATGTAAATTCCCTAGCGGGCACTGGAATATGTGGTTTCCATAGCGGGCACTTGGACTGTCTGGGTTAACAGACGGGCACTTGGACTATCTAGGTTACCTAGCGGGCACTTGGACTATGTAGGTTAACTAGCGGGCACTTGGACTATCTAGGTTAGCTAACGGGCACTTGGACAATCTAGGTTACCTAACGGGCACTTGGATTATGTAGGTTCCCTAGCGGGCACTTAGACTATGTAGGTTTCCTTGCGGGCATTTGGAGTATGTAGGTTACCTAGCGAGCACTTGGACTATGTAGGTTCCCTAACAGGCACTTGGACTATGTAGGTTCCCTAGCGGTCACGTGGACTATGTACGCTCCCTAGAAGGCACTTGGACTATGTAGGTTACCTATCGCGCACTTTGACTATGTTGGTTATCTAGCGGGCACTTAGACTATCCAGGTTACAAAGCGGGCACTTGGATTATGTAGGTTACCAAACGGGCAATTGGACTATCTAGGTTAACGAACGGACACTTGGACTATGTAGGTAACCTAGCGGGCACTTGGACTGTCTAAGTTACATAGCGGGCACTTGGACTATCTAGGTTAACGAACGGGCACTTGGACTATGTAGGTTAGCTAACAGGCACTTGGACTATCTAGGTTACCTACAAGGCACTTGGACTATGAAGGTTACCTAGCGGACACTTGGACGATCTAGGTTAACTAGCGGGCCCTTGGACTATCTAGGTTTACTAGCGGGCACTTGGACTATCTAGGTTAACGAACGGACACTTGGACTATGTAGGTAACCTAGCGGGCACTTGGACTGTCTAGGTTACATAGCGGGCACATGGACTATCTAGGTTAACGAACGGGCACTTGGACTATGTAGGTTAGCTAACAGGCACTTGGACTATCTAGGTTACCTAGAAGGCACTTGGACTATGTAGGTTACCTAGCAGACACTTGGACGATCTAGGTTATCTAGCGGGCACTTGGACTATCTAGGTTAACTAGCGGGCCCTTGGACTATCTAGGTTTACTGGCGTGCACTTGGACTATCTAGGTTAACTAGCGGGCACTTGGACTATGTAGTTTCCCTAGCGGGCATTTGGATAATTTAGGTTACCTAGCGGGCACTTGGACTACGTAGGTTACCTAGCGGGCACTTGGGCTATCTAGATTACCTAGCGGGCACTTGGACTATGTAGGTTAACTAGAAGGCACTTGGACTCTCAAGGATACCTAGCAGGTTCTTGGACTATGTAGGTTACCAGCGGGCACTTGGACTATCTATGTTAACGAACGTGCACTTGGACTATGTAGGTAACCTAGCGGGCACTTGGACTGTCTAGGTTACCTAGCGGGCACTTGGACTATCTAGGTTAACGAACGGGCACTTGGACTATGTAGGTTAACTAGCGGACACTTCGACTATCTAGGTTAGCTAACGGGCAATTGGACTATCTAGGTTACCTAGCGCGCACTTTGACTATGTAGGTTACCTAGCGGGCACTTGGACTATCTAGGTTACCTAGCAGGCACTTTGACTATCTAGGTTAACTAACGGGCACTTGGACTTTGTAGGTTGCTTAGCGAGCACTTTGACTATGTAGGTTCCCTAGCTTTTACTTGGACTGTCTAGGTTAACTAGCGGGCAATTGCACTGTCTAGGTTACCTAGTGGGCACTTTGACTATCTAGGTAACCTAGTGGTCACTTGGACTGTCTAGGTTACCTAGCGGGCACTTGGACTATGTAGGTTAACTAGCGAGCACTTGGTCTATGTAGGTTAACTAGCAGGCCCTTGGACTATGTAAGTTAACTAGAGGGCACTTGGACGATCTAGGTTAACAAGTGGGCCCTTGGACTATGTAGATTAACTAGCCGGCACTTGGATGATCTAGGTTAACTAGCGGGCACTTGGACGATCTAGGTTAACAGGCGGGCACTTGGACTATCAAAGTTAACAAGCGAGCCCTTGGACTATGTAGGTCAACTAGCGGGTCCTTGGACTATCTAGGTTACCTAGATAGCACTTAGACTATATAGGTTCCCTAGCGGGCACTTGGACTATCTAGGTTAACGAACGGGCACTTGGACTATGCAGGTAACCTAGGCGGCACTTGGACTGTCTAGGTTACATAGCGGGCACTTGGACTTCTAGGTTAACGAATGGGCACTTGGACGATGTAGGTTCCCTAGCGGCCCTTGGACTATGTAAGTTCCCTAGCGGGCACTTGGTCTATGTGGGTTCCCTAGCGGGCACTTGGACTATCTAGGTTAGGTAACGGGCACTTGGACAATGTAGGTTACCTAGCGGGCACTTGGACTATCTAGGTTACCAAACAGGCACTTTGACTATCTAGGTTACCTAGCGGGCACTTGGACTATCTAGGTTAGCTAACGGGCACTTTGACTATCTAGGTTACCTAGCGGGCACTTGGACTATCTAGGTTAGCTAACAGGAACTTGGACTATCTAGGTTACCTAGCGGGCACTAGGACTATGTAGGTAACATAGCGGGAACTTGGACTATCTAGGTTAACTAGCAGGTTCTTGGACTATGTAGGTTAACTAGCGGGCCCTTGGACTATGTAGGTTAACTAGCGGACACTTGGAGGTTCTAGGTTAACTTGCGGGCACTTGGACTATCTAGGTTAACTAGCGGGCACTTGGATTATCTAGGTTACCTAGCAGCACTTGCACGATGCAGGTTCCCTAGCGGGCACTTGGACTATCTAGGCTCCCTAACGGGCACTTGGACTATGTAGGTTACCTAGCAGGCACTTGGTCTATGTACATACCCTAGCGGGCACTTGGACTATCTACGTTACCTAGCGGGTACTAGGACTATATAGGTTACTAACGGGCACTTGGACTATGTAAGTTCCCTAGCGGGCACTTGGACTATGTGGGTTCCCTAGCGGGCACTTGGACAGTCTAGGTTAACGAACGGGCACTTGGACTATCTAGGTCAACTAGCGGGCACTAGGACTATGTAAGTTCCCTAGTGGGCACTGGACTATGTGGTTTCCCTAGCGGGCACTTGGACTGTGTAGGTTAACAGACGGGCACTTGGACTATCTAGGTTAACTAGCAGGCAATTGGACTATGTAAATTCCCTAGCGGGCACTGGAATATGTGGTTTCCATAGCGGGCACTTGGACTGTCTGGGTTAACAGACGGGCACTTGGACTATCTAGGTTACCTAGCGGGCACTTGGACTATGTAGGTTAACTAGCGGGCACTTGGACTATCTAGGTTAGCTAACGGGCACTTGGACAATCTAGGTTACCTAACGGGCACTTGGATTATGTAGGTTCCCTAGCGGGCACTTAGACTATGTAGGTTTCCTTGCGGGCATTTGGAGTATGTAGGTTACCTAGCGAGCACTTGGACTATGTAGGTTCCCTAACAGGCACTTGGACTATGTAGGTTCCCTAGCGGTCACGTGGACTATGTACGCTCCCTAGAAGGCACTTGGACTATGTAGGTTACCTATCGCGCACTTTGACTATGTTGGTTATCTAGCGGGCACTTAGACTATCCAGGTTACAAAGCGGGCACTTGGATTATGTAGGTTACCAAACGGGCAATTGGACTATCTAGGTTAACGAACGGACACTTGGACTATGTAGGTAACCTAGCGGGCACTTGGACTGTCTAAGTTACATAGCGGGCACTTGGACTATCTAGGTTAACGAACGGGCACTTGGACTATGTAGGTTAGCTAACAGGCACTTGGACTATCTAGGTTACCTACAAGGCACTTGGACTATGAAGGTTACCTAGCGGACACTTGGACGATCTAGGTTAACTAGCGGGCCCTTGGACTATCTAGGTTTACTAGCGGGCACTTGGACTATCTAGGTTAACGAACGGACACTTGGACTATGTAGGTAACCTAGCGGGCACTTGGACTGTCTAGGTTACATAGCGGGCACATGGACTATCTAGGTTAACGAACGGGCACTTGGACTATGTAGGTTAGCTAACAGGCACTTGGACTATCTAGGTTACCTAGAAGGCACTTGGACTATGTAGGTTACCTAGCAGACACTTGGACGATCTAGGTTATCTAGCGGGCACTTGGACTATCTAGGTTAACTAGCGGGCCCTTGGACTATCTAGGTTTACTGGCGTGCACTTGGACTATCTAGGTTAACTAG
>NW_027457750.1:0-48111 GCF_050624435.1 Tenrec ecaudatus
CCCTAGGCTTAGGGTTCCCCCTGGGAGGGGGGAGCCCTAGGCTTAGGGAGCCCCCGGGAGGGGAGCCCTAGGCTTAGGGTTCCCCCTGGGAGGGGGGAGCCCTAGGCTTAGGGAGCCCCCGGGAGGGGAGCCCTAGGCTTAGGGTTCCCCCTGGGAGGGGGGAGCCCTAGGCTTAGGGAGCCCCCGGGAGGGGAGCCCTAGGCTTAGGGTTCCCCCTGGGAGGGGGGAGCCCTAGGCTTAGGGAGCCCCCGGGAGGGGAGCCCTAGGCTTAGGGTTCCCCCTGGGAGGGGGGAGCCCTAGGCTTAGGGAGCCCCCGGGAGGGGAGCCCTAGGCTTAGGGTTCCCCCTGGGAGGGGGGAGCCCTAGGCTTAGGGAGCCCCCGGGAGGGGAGCCCTAGGCTTAGGGTTCCCCCTGGGAGGGGGGAGCCCTAGGCTTAGGGAGCCCCCGGGAGGGGAGCCCTAGGCTTAGGGTTCCCCCTGGGAGGGGGGAGCCCTAGGCTTAGGGAGCCCCCGGGAGGGGAGCCCTAGGCTTAGGGTTCCCCCTGGGAGGGGGGAGCCCTAGGCTTAGGGAGCCCCCGGGAGGGGAGCCCTAGGCTTAGGGTTCCCCCTGGGAGGGGGGAGCCCTAGGCTTAGGGAGCCCCCGGGAGGGGAGCCCTAGGCTTAGGGTTCCCCCTGGGAGGGGGGAGCCCTAGGCTTAGGGAGCCCCAGGCAGGGGAGCCCTAGGCTTAGGGTTCCCCCTGGGAGGGGGGAGCCCTAGGCTTAGGGAGCCCCAGCCCTGGGGAGCCCTAGGCTTAGGGTTCCCCCTGGGAGGGGGGAGCCCTAGGCTTAGGGAGCCCCAGCCCTGGGGAGCCCTAGGCTTAGGGTTCCCCCTGGGAGGGGGGAGCCCTAGGCTTAGGGAGCCCCAGCCCTGGGGAGCCCTAGGCTTAGGGTTCCCCCTGGGAGGGGGGAGCCCTAGGCTTAGGGAGCCCCAGCCCTGGGGAGCCCTAGGCTTAGGGTTCCCCCTGGGAGGGGGGAGCCCTAGGCTTAGGGAGCCCCAGCCCTGGGGAGCCCTAGGCTTAGGGTTCCCCCTGGGAGGGGGGAGCCCTAGGCTTAGGGAGCCCCAGCCCTGGGGAGCCCTAGGCTTAGGGTTCCCCCTGGGAGGGGGGAGCCCTAGGCTTAGGGAGCCCCAGCCCTGGGGAGCCCTAGGCTTAGGGTTCCCCCTGGGAGGGGGGAGCCCTAGGCTTAGGGAGCCCCAGCCCTGGGGAGCCCTAGGCTTAGGGTTCCCCCTGGGAGGGGGGAGCCCTAGGCTTAGGGAGCCCCAGCCCTGGGGAGCCCTAGGCTTAGGGTTCCCCCTGGGAGGGGGGAGCCCTAGGCTTAGGGAGCCCCAGCCCTGGGGAGCCCTAGGCTTAGGGTTCCCCCTGGGAGGGGGGAGCCCTAGGCTTAGGGAGCCCCAGCCCTGGGGAGCCCTAGGCTTAGGGTTCCCCCTGGGAGGGGGGAGCCCTAGGCTTAGGGAGCCCCAGCCCTGGGGAGCCCTAGGCTTAGGGTTCCCCCTGGGAGGGGGGAGCCCTAGGCTTAGGGAGCCCCAGCCCTGGGGAGCCCTAGGCTTAGGGTTCCCCCTGGGAGGGGGGAGCCCTAGGCTTAGGGAGCCCCAGCCCTGGGGAGCCCTAGGCTTAGGGTTCCCCCTGGGAGGGGGGAGCCCTAGGCTTAGGGAGCCCCAGCCCTGGGGAGCCCTAGGCTTAGGGTTCCCCCTGGGAGGGGGGAGCCCTAGGCTTAGGGAGCCCCAGCCCTGGGGAGCCCTAGGCTTAGGGTTCCCCCTGGGAGGGGGGAGCCCTAGGCTTAGGGAGCCCCAGCCCTGGGGAGCCCTAGGCTTAGGGTTCCCCCTGGGAGGGGGGAGCCCTAGGCTTAGGGAGCCCCAGCCCTGGGGAGCCCTAGGCTTAGGGTTCCCCCTGGGAGGGGGGAGCCCTAGGCTTAGGGAGCCCCAGCCCTGGGGAGCCCTAGGCTTAGGGTTCCCCCTGGGAGGGGGGAGCCCTAGGCTTAGGGAGCCCCAGCCCTGGGGAGCCCTAGGCTTAGGGTTCCCCCTGGGAGGGGGGAGCCCTAGGCTTAGGGAGCCCCAGCCCTGGGGAGCCCTAGGCTTAGGGTTCCCCCTGGGAGGGGGGAGCCCTAGGCTTAGGGAGCCCCAGCCCTGGGGAGCCCTAGGCTTAGGGTTCCCCCTGGGAGGGGGGAGCCCTAGGCTTAGGGAGCCCCAGCCCTGGGGAGCCCTAGGCTTAGGGTTCCCCCTGGGAGGGGGGAGCCCTAGGCTTAGGGAGCCCCAGCCCTGGGGAGCCCTAGGCTTAGGGTTCCCCCTGGGAGGGGGGAGCCCTAGGCTTAGGGAGCCCCAGCCCTGGGGAGCCCTAGGCTTAGGGTTCCCCCTGGGAGGGGGGAGCCCTAGGCTTAGGGAGCCCCAGCCCTGGGGAGCCCTAGGCTTAGGGTTCCCCCTGGGAGGGGGGAGCCCTAGGCTTAGGGAGCCCCAGCCCTGGGGAGCCCTAGGCTTAGGGTTCCCCCTGGGAGGGGGGAGCCCTAGGCTTAGGGAGCCCCAGCCCTGGGGAGCCCTAGGCTTAGGGTTCCCCCTGGGAGGGGGGAGCCCTAGGCTTAGGGAGCCCCAGCCCTGGGGAGCCCTAGGCTTAGGGTTCCCCCTGGGAGGGGGGAGCCCTAGGCTTAGGGAGCCCCAGCCCTGGGGAGCCCTAGGCTTAGGGTTCCCCCTGGGAGGGGGGAGCCCTAGGCTTAGGGAGCCCCAGCCCTGGGGAGCCCTAGGCTTAGGGTTCCCCCTGGGAGGGGGGAGCCCTAGGCTTAGGGAGCCCCAGCCCTGGGGAGCCCTAGGCTTAGGGTTCCCCCTGGGAGGGGGGAGCCCTAGGCTTAGGGAGCCCCAGCCCTGGGGAGCCCTAGGCTTAGGGTTCCCCCTGGGAGGGGGGAGCCCTAGGCTTAGGGAGCCCCAGCCCTGGGGAGCCCTAGGCTTAGGGTTCCCCCTGGGAGGGGGGAGCCCTAGGCTTAGGGAGCCCCAGCCCTGGGGAGCCCTAGGCTTAGGGTTCCCCCTGGGAGGGGGGAGCCCTAGGCTTAGGGAGCCCCAGCCCTGGGGAGCCCTAGGCTTAGGGTTCCCCCTGGGAGGGGGGAGCCCTAGGCTTAGGGAGCCCCAGCCCTGGGGAGCCCTAGGCTTAGGGTTCCCCCTGGGAGGGGGGAGCCCTAGGCTTAGGGAGCCCCAGCCCTGGGGAGCCCTAGGCTTAGGGTTCCCCCTGGGAGGGGGGAGCCCTAGGCTTAGGGAGCCCCAGCCCTGGGGAGCCCTAGGCTTAGGGTTCCCCCTGGGAGGGGGGAGCCCTAGGCTTAGGGAGCCCCAGCCCTGGGGAGCCCTAGGCTTAGGGTTCCCCCTGGGAGGGGGGAGCCCTAGGCTTAGGGAGCCCCAGCCCTGGGGAGCCCTAGGCTTAGGGTTCCCCCTGGGAGGGGGGAGCCCTAGGCTTAGGGAGCCCCAGCCCTGGGGAGCCCTAGGCTTAGGGTTCCCCCTGGGAGGGGGGAGCCCTAGGCTTAGGGAGCCCCAGCCCTGGGGAGCCCTAGGCTTAGGGTTCCCCCTGGGAGGGGGGAGCCCTAGGCTTAGGGAGCCCCCGCCCTGGGGAGCCCTAGGCTTAGGGTTCCCCTGGGAGGGGGGAGCCCTAGGCTTAGGGAGCCCCCGCCCTGGGGAGCCCTAGGCTTAGGGTTCCCCCTGGGAGGGGGGAGCCCTAGGCTTAGGGAGCCCCCGCCCTGGGGAGCCCTAGGCTTAGGGTTCCCCCTGGGAGGGGGGAGCCCTAGGCTTAGGGAGCCCCCGCCCTGGGGAGCCCTAGGCTTAGGGTTCCCCCTGGGAGGGGGGAGCCCTAGGCTTAGGGAGCCCCCGCCCTGGGGAGCCCTAGGCTTAGGGTTCCCCCTGGGAGGGGGGAGCCCTAGGCTTAGGGAGCCCCCGCCCTGGGGAGCCCTAGGCTTAGGGTTCCCCCTGGGAGGGGGGAGCCCTAGGCTTAGGGAGCCCCCGCCCTGGGGAGCCCTAGGCTTAGGGTTCCCCCTGGGAGGGGGAGCCCTAGGCTTAGGAGCCCCCGCCCTGGGGAGCCCTAGGCTTAGGGTTCCCCCTGGGAGGGGGGAGCCCTAGGCTTAGGGAGCCCCCGCCCTGGGGAGCCCTAGGCTTAGGGTTCCCCCTGGGAGGGGGGAGCCCTAGGCTTAGGGAGCCCCCGCCCTGGGGAGCCCTAGGCTTAGGGTTCCCCCTGGGAGGGGGGAGCCCTAGGCTTAGGGAGCCCCCGCCCTGGGGAGCCCTAGGCTTAGGGTTCCCCCTGGGAGGGGGGAGCCCTAGGCTTAGGGAGCCCCCGCCCTGGGGAGCCCTAGGCTTAGGGTTCCCCCTGGGAGGGGGGAGCCCTAGGCTTAGGGAGCCCCCGCCCTGGGGAGCCCTAGGCTTAGGGTTCCCCTGGGAGGGGGGAGCCCTAGGCTTAGGGAGCCCCCGCCCTGGGGAGCCCTAGGCTTAGGGTTCCCCCTGGGAGGGGGGAGCCCTAGGCTTAGGGAGCCCCCGCCCTGGGGAGCCCTAGGCTTAGGGTTCCCCCTGGGAGGGGGGAGCCCTAGGCTTAGGGAGCCCCCGCCCTGGGGAGCCCTAGGCTTAGGGTTCCCCCTGGGAGGGGGGAGCCCTAGGCTTAGGGAGCCCCCGCCCTGGGGAGCCCTAGGCTTAGGGTTCCCCCTGGGAGGGGGGAGCCCTAGGCTTAGGGAGCCCCCGCCCTGGGGAGCCCTAGGCTTAGGGTTCCCCCTGGGAGGGGGAGCCCTAGGCTTAGGGAGCCCCCGCCCTGGGGAGCCCTAGGCTTAGGGTTCCCCCTGGGAGGGGGGAGCCCTAGGCTTAGGGAGCCCCCGCCCTGGGGAGCCCTAGGCTTAGGGTTCCCCCTGGGAGGGGGGAGCCCTAGGCTTAGGGAGCCCCCGCCCTGGGGAGCCCTAGGCTTAGGGTTCCCCCTGGGAGGGGGGAGCCCTAGGCTTAGGGAGCCCCCGCCCTGGGGAGCCCTAGGCTTAGGGTTCCCCCTGGGAGGGGGAGCCCTAGGCTTAGGGAGCCCCCGCCCTGGGGAGCCCTAGGCTTAGGGTTCCCCCTGGGAGGGGGGAGCCCTAGGCTTAGGGAGCCCCCGCCCTGGGGAGCCCTAGGCTTAGGGTTCCCCCTGGGAGGGGGGAGCCCTAGGCTTAGGGAGCCCCCGCCCTGGGGAGCCCTAGGCTTAGGGTTCCCCCTGGGAGGGGGGAGCCCTAGGCTTAGGGAGCCCCCGCCCTGGGGAGCCCTAGGCTTAGGGTTCCCCCTGGGAGGGGGGAGCCCTAGGCTTAGGGAGCCCCCGCCCTGGGGAGCCCTAGGCTTAGGGTTCCCCCTGGGAGGGGGGAGCCCTAGGCTTAGGGAGCCCCCGCCCTGGGGAGCCCTAGGCTTAGGGTTCCCCCTGGGAGGGGGGAGCCCTAGGCTTAGGGAGCCCCCGCCCTGGGGAGCCCTAGGCTTAGGGTTCCCCCTGGGAGGGGGGAGCCCTAGGCTTAGGGAGCCCCCGCCCCTGGGGAGCCCTAGGCTTAGGGTTCCCCCTGGGAGGGGGGAGCCCTAGGCTTAGGGAGCCCCCGCCCTGGGGAGCCCTAGGCTTAGGGTTCCCCCTGGGAGGGGGGAGCCCTAGGCTTAGGGAGCCCCCGCCCTGGGGAGCCCTAGGCTTAGGGTTCCCCCTGGGAGGGGGAGCCCTAGGCTTAGGGAGCCCCCGCCCTGGGGAGCCCTAGGCTTAGGGTTCCCCCTGGGAGGGGGGAGCCCTAGGCTTAGGGAGCCCCCGCCCTGGGGAGCCCTAGGCTTAGGGTTCCCCCTGGGAGGGGGGAGCCCTAGGCTTAGGGAGCCCCCGCCCTGGGGAGCCCTAGGCTTAGGGTTCCCCCTGGGAGGGGGGAGCCCTAGGCTTAGGGAGCCCCCGCCCTGGGGAGCCCTAGGCTTAGGGTTCCCCCTGGGAGGGGGGAGCCCTAGGCTTAGGGAGCCCCCGCCCTGGGGAGCCCTAGGCTTAGGGTTCCCCCTGGGAGGGGGGAGCCCTAGGCTTAGGGAGCCCCCGCCCTGGGGAGCCCTAGGCTTAGGGTTCCCCCTGGGAGGGGGGAGCCCTAGGCTTAGGGAGCCCCCGCCCTGGGGAGCCCTAGGCTTAGGGTTCCCCCTGGGAGGGGGGAGCCCTAGGCTTAGGGAGCCCCCGCCCTGGGGAGCCCTAGGCTTAGGGTTCCCCCTGGGAGGGGGGAGCCCTAGGCTTAGGGAGCCCCCGCCCTGGGGAGCCCTAGGCTTAGGGTTCCCCCTGGGAGGGGGGAGCCCTAGGCTTAGGGAGCCCCCGCCCTGGGGAGCCCTAGGCTTAGGGTTCCCCCTGGGAGGGGGGAGCCCTAGGCTTAGGGAGCCCCCGCCCTGGGGAGCCCTAGGCTTAGGGTTCCCCCTGGGAGGGGGGAGCCCTAGGCTTAGGGAGCCCCCGCCCTGGGGAGCCCTAGGCTTAGGGTTCCCCCTGGGAGGGGGGAGCCCTAGGCTTAGGGAGCCCCCGCCCTGGGGAGCCCTAGGCTTAGGGTTCCCCCTGGGAGGGGGGAGCCCTAGGCTTAGGGAGCCCCCGCCCTGGGGAGCCCTAGGCTTAGGGTTCCCCCTGGGAGGGGGGAGCCCTAGGCTTAGGGAGCCCCCGCCCTGGGGAGCCCTAGGCTTAGGGTTCCCCCTGGGAGGGGGGAGCCCTAGGCTTAGGGAGCCCCCGCCCTGGGGAGCCCTAGGCTTAGGGTTCCCCCTGGGAGGGGGGAGCCCTAGGCTTAGGGAGCCCCCGCCCTGGGGAGCCCTAGGCTTAGGGTTCCCCCTGGGAGGGGGGAGCCCTAGGCTTAGGGAGCCCCCGCCCTGGGGAGCCCTAGGCTTAGGGTTCCCCCTGGGAGGGGGGAGCCCTAGGCTTAGGGAGCCCCCGCCCTGGGGAGCCCTAGGCTTAGGGTTCCCCCTGGGAGGGGGGAGCCCTAGGCTTAGGGAGCCCCCGCCCTGGGGAGCCCTAGGCTTAGGGTTCCCCCTGGGAGGGGGGAGCCCTAGGCTTAGGGAGCCCCCGCCCTGGGGAGCCCTAGGCTTAGGGTTCCCCCTGGGAGGGGGGAGCCCTAGGCTTAGGGAGCCCCCGCCCTGGGGAGCCCTAGGCTTAGGGTTCCCCCTGGGAGGGGGGAGCCCTAGGCTTAGGGAGCCCCCGCCCTGGGGAGCCCTAGGCTTAGGGTTCCCCCTGGGAGGGGGGAGCCCTAGGCTTAGGGAGCCCCCGCCCTGGGGAGCCCTAGGCTTAGGGTTCCCCCTGGGAGGGGGGAGCCCTAGGCTTAGGGAGCCCCCGCCCTGGGGAGCCCTAGGCTTAGGGTTCCCCCTGGGAGGGGGGAGCCCTAGGCTTAGGGAGCCCCCGCCCTGGGGAGCCCTAGGCTTAGGGTTCCCCCTGGGAGGGGGGAGCCCTAGGCTTAGGGAGCCCCCGCCCTGGGGAGCCCTAGGCTTAGGGTTCCCCCTGGGAGGGGGGAGCCCTAGGCTTAGGGAGCCCCCGCCCTGGGGAGCCCTAGGCTTAGGGTTCCCCCTGGGAGGGGGGAGCCCTAGGCTTAGGGAGCCCCCGCCCTGGGGAGCCCTAGGCTTAGGGTTCCCCCTGGGAGGGGGGAGCCCTAGGCTTAGGGAGCCCCCGCCCTGGGGAGCCCTAGGCTTAGGGTTCCCCCTGGGAGGGGGGAGCCCTAGGCTTAGGGAGCCCCCGCCCTGGGGAGCCCTAGGCTTAGGGTTCCCCCTGGGAGGGGGGAGCCCTAGGCTTAGGGAGCCCCCGCCCTGGGGAGCCCTAGGCTTAGGGTTCCCCCTGGGAGGGGGGAGCCCTAGGCTTAGGGAGCCCCCGCCCTGGGGAGCCCTAGGCTTAGGGTTCCCCCTGGGAGGGGGGAGCCCTAGGCTTAGGGAGCCCCCGCCCTGGGGAGCCCTAGGCTTAGGGTTCCCCCTGGGAGGGGGGAGCCCTAGGCTTAGGGAGCCCCCGCCCTGGGGAGCCCTAGGCTTAGGGTTCCCCCTGGGAGGGGGGAGCCCTAGGCTTAGGGAGCCCCCGCCCTGGGGAGCCCTAGGCTTAGGGTTCCCCCTGGGAGGGGGGAGCCCTAGGCTTAGGGAGCCCCCGCCCTGGGGAGCCCTAGGCTTAGGGTTCCCCCTGGGAGGGGGGAGCCCTAGGCTTAGGGAGCCCCCGCCCTGGGGAGCCCTAGGCTTAGGGTTCCCCCTGGGAGGGGGGAGCCCTAGGCTTAGGGAGCCCCCGCCCTGGGGAGCCCTAGGCTTAGGGTTCCCCCTGGGAGGGGGGAGCCCTAGGCTTAGGGAGCCCCCGCCCTGGGGAGCCCTAGGCTTAGGGTTCCCCCTGGGAGGGGGGAGCCCTAGGCTTAGGGAGCCCCCGCCCTGGGGAGCCCTAGGCTTAGGGTTCCCCCTGGGAGGGGGGAGCCCTAGGCTTAGGGAGCCCCCGCCCTGGGGAGCCCTAGGCTTAGGGTTCCCCCTGGGAGGGGGGAGCCCTAGGCTTAGGGAGCCCCCGCCCTGGGGAGCCCTAGGCTTAGGGTTCCCCCTGGGAGGGGGGAGCCCTAGGCTTAGGGAGCCCCCGCCCTGGGGAGCCCTAGGCTTAGGGTTCCCCCTGGGAGGGGGGAGCCCTAGGCTTAGGGAGCCCCCGCCCTGGGGAGCCCTAGGCTTAGGGTTCCCCCTGGGAGGGGGGAGCCCTAGGCTTAGGGAGCCCCCGCCCTGGGGAGCCCTAGGCTTAGGGTTCCCCCTGGGAGGGGGGAGCCCTAGGCTTAGGGAGCCCCCGCCCTGGGGAGCCCTAGGCTTAGGGTTCCCCCTGGGAGGGGGGAGCCCTAGGCTTAGGGAGCCCCCGCCCTGGGGAGCCCTAGGCTTAGGGTTCCCCCTGGGAGGGGGGAGCCCTAGGCTTAGGGAGCCCCCGCCCTGGGGAGCCCTAGGCTTAGGGTTCCCCCTGGGAGGGGGGAGCCCTAGGCTTAGGGAGCCCCCGCCCTGGGGAGCCCTAGGCTTAGGGTTCCCCCTGGGAGGGGGGAGCCCTAGGCTTAGGGAGCCCCCGCCCTGGGGAGCCCTAGGCTTAGGGTTCCCCCTGGGAGGGGGGAGCCCTAGGCTTAGGGAGCCCCCGCCCTGGGGAGCCCTAGGCTTAGGGTTCCCCCTGGGAGGGGGGAGCCCTAGGCTTAGGGAGCCCCCGCCCTGGGGAGCCCTAGGCTTAGGGTTCCCCCTGGGAGGGGGGAGCCCTAGGCTTAGGGAGCCCCCGCCCTGGGGAGCCCTAGGCTTAGGGTTCCCCCTGGGAGGGGGGAGCCCTAGGCTTAGGGAGCCCCCGCCCTGGGGAGCCCTAGGCTTAGGGTTCCCCCTGGGAGGGGGGAGCCCTAGGCTTAGGGAGCCCCCGCCCTGGGGAGCCCTAGGCTTAGGGTTCCCCCTGGGAGGGGGGAGCCCTAGGCTTAGGGAGCCCCCGCCCTGGGGAGCCCTAGGCTTAGGGTTCCCCCTGGGAGGGGGGAGCCCTAGGCTTAGGGAGCCCCCGCCCTGGGGAGCCCTAGGCTTAGGGTTCCCCCTGGGAGGGGGGAGCCCTAGGCTTAGGGAGCCCCCGCCCTGGGGAGCCCTAGGCTTAGGGTTCCCCCTGGGAGGGGGGAGCCCTAGGCTTAGGGAGCCCCCGCCCTGGGGAGCCCTAGGCTTAGGGTTCCCCCTGGGAGGGGGGAGCCCTAGGCTTAGGGAGCCCCCGCCCTGGGGAGCCCTAGGCTTAGGGTTCCCCCTGGGAGGGGGGAGCCCTAGGCTTAGGGAGCCCCCGCCCTGGGGAGCCCTAGGCTTAGGGTTCCCCCTGGGAGGGGGGAGCCCTAGGCTTAGGGAGCCCCCGCCCTGGGGAGCCCTAGGCTTAGGGTTCCCCCTGGGAGGGGGGAGCCCTAGGCTTAGGGAGCCCCCGCCCTGGGGAGCCCTAGGCTTAGGGTTCCCCCTGGGAGGGGGGAGCCCTAGGCTTAGGGAGCCCCCGCCCTGGGGAGCCCTAGGCTTAGGGTTCCCCCTGGGAGGGGGGAGCCCTAGGCTTAGGGAGCCCCCGCCCTGGGGAGCCCTAGGCTTAGGGTTCCCCCTGGGAGGGGGGAGCCCTAGGCTTAGGGAGCCCCCGCCCTGGGGAGCCCTAGGCTTAGGGTTCCCCCTGGGAGGGGGGAGCCCTAGGCTTAGGGAGCCCCCGCCCTGGGGAGCCCTAGGCTTAGGGTTCCCCCTGGGAGGGGGGAGCCCTAGGCTTAGGGAGCCCCCGCCCTGGGGAGCCCTAGGCTTAGGGTTCCCCCTGGGAGGGGGGAGCCCTAGGCTTAGGGAGCCCCCGCCCTGGGGAGCCCTAGGCTTAGGGTTCCCCCTGGGAGGGGGGAGCCCTAGGCTTAGGGAGCCCCCGCCCTGGGGAGCCCTAGGCTTAGGGTTCCCCCTGGGAGGGGGGAGCCCTAGGCTTAGGGAGCCCCCGCCCTGGGGAGCCCTAGGCTTAGGGTTCCCCCTGGGAGGGGGGAGCCCTAGGCTTAGGGAGCCCCCGCCCTGGGGAGCCCTAGGCTTAGGGTTCCCCCTGGGAGGGGGGAGCCCTAGGCTTAGGGAGCCCCCGCCCTGGGGAGCCCTAGGCTTAGGGTTCCCCCTGGGAGGGGGGAGCCCTAGGCTTAGGGAGCCCCCGCCCTGGGGAGCCCTAGGCTTAGGGTTCCCCCTGGGAGGGGGGAGCCCTAGGCTTAGGGAGCCCCCGCCCTGGGGAGCCCTAGGCTTAGGGTTCCCCCTGGGAGGGGGGAGCCCTAGGCTTAGGGAGCCCCCGCCCTGGGGAGCCCTAGGCTTAGGGTTCCCCCTGGGAGGGGGGAGCCCTAGGCTTAGGGAGCCCCCGCCCTGGGGAGCCCTAGGCTTAGGGTTCCCCCTGGGAGGGGGGAGCCCTAGGCTTAGGGAGCCCCCGCCCTGGGGAGCCCTAGGCTTAGGGTTCCCCCTGGGAGGGGGGAGCCCTAGGCTTAGGGAGCCCCCGCCCTGGGGAGCCCTAGGCTTAGGGTTCCCCCTGGGAGGGGGGAGCCCTAGGCTTAGGGAGCCCCCGCCCTGGGGAGCCCTAGGCTTAGGGTTCCCCCTGGGAGGGGGGAGCCCTAGGCTTAGGGAGCCCCCGCCCTGGGGAGCCCTAGGCTTAGGGTTCCCCCTGGGAGGGGGGAGCCCTAGGCTTAGGGAGCCCCCGCCCTGGGGAGCCCTAGGCTTAGGGTTCCCCCTGGGAGGGGGGAGCCCTAGGCTTAGGGAGCCCCCGCCCTGGGGAGCCCTAGGCTTAGGGTTCCCCCTGGGAGGGGGGAGCCCTAGGCTTAGGGAGCCCCCGCCGAGGGGAGCCCTAGGCTTAGGGTTCCCCCTGGGAGGGGGGAGCCCTAGGCTTAGGGAGCCCCCGCCCGAGGGGAGCCCTAGGCTTAGGGTTCCCCCTGGGAGGGGGGAGCCCTAGGCTTAGGGAGCCCCCGCCCGAGGGAGCCCTAGGCTTAGGGTTCCCCCTGGGAGGGGGGAGCCCTAGGCTTAGGGAGCCCCCGCCGAGGGGAGCCCTAGGCTTAGGTTCCCCCTGGGAGGGGGGAGCCCTAGGCTTAGGGAGCCCCCGCCGAGGGGACCCTAGGCTTAGGGTTCCCCCTGGGAGGGGGGAGCCCTAGGCTTAGGGAGCCCCCGCCGAGGGGAGCCCTAGGCTTAGGGTTCCCCCTGGGAGGGGGGAGCCCTAGGCTTAGGGAGCCCCCGGGAGGGGAGCCCTAGGCTTAGGGTTCCCCCTGGGAGGGGGGAGCCCTAGGCTTAGGGAGCCCCCGGGAGGGGAGCCCTAGGCTTAGGGTTCCCCCTGGGAGGGGGGAGCCCTAGGCTTAGGGAGCCCCCGCCGAGGGGAGCCCTAGGCTTAGGGTTCCCCCTGGGAGGGGGGAGCCCTAGGCTTAGGGAGCCCCCGGGAGGGGAGCCCTAGGCTTAGGGTTCCCCCTGGGAGGGGGGAGCCCTAGGCTTAGGGAGCCCCCGCCCAGGGGAGCCCTAGGCTTAGGGTTCCCCCTGGGAGGGGGGAGCCCTAGGCTTAGGGAGCCCCCGCCCTGGGGAGCCCTAGGCTTAGGGTTCCCCCTGGGAGGGGGGAGCCCTAGGCTTAGGGAGCCCCCGCCCTGGGGAGCCCTAGGCTTAGGGTTCCCCCTGGGAGGGGGGAGCCCTAGGCTTAGGGAGCCCCCGCCCTGGGGAGCCCTAGGCTTAGGGTTCCCCCTGGGAGGGGGGAGCCCTAGGCTTAGGGAGCCCCCGCCCTGGGGAGCCCTAGGCTTAGGGTTCCCCCTGGGAGGGGGGAGCCCTAGGCTTAGGGAGCCCCCGCCCTGGGGAGCCCTAGGCTTAGGGTTCCCCCTGGGAGGGGGGAGCCCTAGGCTTAGGGAGCCCCCGCCCTGGGGAGCCCTAGGCTTAGGGTTCCCCCTGGGAGGGGGGAGCCCTAGGCTTAGGGAGCCCCCGCCCTGGGGAGCCCTAGGCTTAGGGTTCCCCCTGGGAGGGGGGAGCCCTAGGCTTAGGGAGCCCCCGCCCTGGGGAGCCCTAGGCTTAGGGTTCCCCCTGGGAGGGGGGAGCCCTAGGCTTAGGGAGCCCCCGCCCTGGGGAGCCCTAGGCTTAGGGTTCCCCCTGGGAGGGGGGAGCCCTAGGCTTAGGGAGCCCCCGCCCTGGGGAGCCCTAGGCTTAGGGTTCCCCCTGGGAGGGGGGAGCCCTAGGCTTAGGGAGCCCCCGCCCTGGGGAGCCCTAGGCTTAGGGTTCCCCCTGGGAGGGGGGAGCCCTAGGCTTAGGGAGCCCCCGCCCTGGGGAGCCCTAGGCTTAGGGTTCCCCCTGGGAGGGGGGAGCCCTAGGCTTAGGGAGCCCCCGCCCTGGGGAGCCCTAGGCTTAGGGTTCCCCCTGGGAGGGGGGAGCCCTAGGCTTAGGGAGCCCCCGCCCTGGGGAGCCCTAGGCTTAGGGTTCCCCCTGGGAGGGGGGAGCCCTAGGCTTAGGGAGCCCCCGCCCTGGGGAGCCCTAGGCTTAGGGTTCCCCCTGGGAGGGGGGAGCCCTAGGCTTAGGGAGCCCCCGCCCTGGGGAGCCCTAGGCTTAGGGTTCCCCCTGGGAGGGGGGAGCCCTAGGCTTAGGGAGCCCCCGCCCTGGGGAGCCCTAGGCTTAGGGTTCCCCCTGGGAGGGGGGAGCCCTAGGCTTAGGGAGCCCCCGCCCTGGGGAGCCCTAGGCTTAGGGTTCCCCCTGGGAGGGGGGAGCCCTAGGCTTAGGGAGCCCCCGCCCTGGGGAGCCCTAGGCTTAGGGTTCCCCCTGGGAGGGGGGAGCCCTAGGCTTAGGGAGCCCCCGCCCTGGGGAGCCCTAGGCTTAGGGTTCCCCCTGGGAGGGGGGAGCCCTAGGCTTAGGGAGCCCCCGCCCTGGGGAGCCCTAGGCTTAGGGTTCCCCCTGGGAGGGGGGAGCCCTAGGCTTAGGGAGCCCCCGCCCTGGGGAGCCCTAGGCTTAGGGTTCCCCCTGGGAGGGGGGAGCCCTAGGCTTAGGGAGCCCCCGCCCTGGGGAGCCCTAGGCTTAGGGTTCCCCCTGGGAGGGGGGAGCCCTAGGCTTAGGGAGCCCCCGCCCTGGGGAGCCCTAGGCTTAGGGTTCCCCCTGGGAGGGGGGAGCCCTAGGCTTAGGGAGCCCCCGCCCTGGGGAGCCCTAGGCTTAGGGTTCCCCCTGGGAGGGGGGAGCCCTAGGCTTAGGGAGCCCCCGCCCTGGGGAGCCCTAGGCTTAGGGTTCCCCCTGGGAGGGGGGAGCCCTAGGCTTAGGGAGCCCCCGCCCTGGGGAGCCCTAGGCTTAGGGTTCCCCCTGGGAGGGGGGAGCCCTAGGCTTAGGGAGCCCCCGCCCTGGGGAGCCCTAGGCTTAGGGTTCCCCCTGGGAGGGGGGAGCCCTAGGCTTAGGGAGCCCCCGCCCTGGGGAGCCCTAGGCTTAGGGTTCCCCCTGGGAGGGGGGAGCCCTAGGCTTAGGGAGCCCCCGCCCTGGGGAGCCCTAGGCTTAGGGTTCCCCCTGGGAGGGGGGAGCCCTAGGCTTAGGGAGCCCCCGCCCTGGGGAGCCCTAGGCTTAGGGTTCCCCCTGGGAGGGGGGAGCCCTAGGCTTAGGGAGCCCCCGCCCTGGGGAGCCCTAGGCTTAGGGTTCCCCCTGGGAGGGGGGAGCCCTAGGCTTAGGGAGCCCCCGCCCTGGGGAGCCCTAGGCTTAGGGTTCCCCCTGGGAGGGGGGAGCCCTAGGCTTAGGGAGCCCCCGCCCTGGGGAGCCCTAGGCTTAGGGTTCCCCCTGGGAGGGGGGAGCCCTAGGCTTAGGGAGCCCCCGCCCTGGGGAGCCCTAGGCTTAGGGTTCCCCCTGGGAGGGGGGAGCCCTAGGCTTAGGGAGCCCCCGCCCTGGGGAGCCCTAGGCTTAGGGTTCCCCCTGGGAGGGGGGAGCCCTAGGCTTAGGGAGCCCCCGCCCTGGGGAGCCCTAGGCTTAGGGTTCCCCCTGGGAGGGGGGAGCCCTAGGCTTAGGGAGCCCCCGCCCTGGGGAGCCCTAGGCTTAGGGTTCCCCCTGGGAGGGGGGAGCCCTAGGCTTAGGGAGCCCCCGCCCTGGGGAGCCCTAGGCTTAGGGTTCCCCCTGGGAGGGGGGAGCCCTAGGCTTAGGGAGCCCCCGCCCTGGGGAGCCCTAGGCTTAGGGTTCCCCCTGGGAGGGGGGAGCCCTAGGCTTAGGGAGCCCCCGCCCTGGGGAGCCCTAGGCTTAGGGTTCCCCCTGGGAGGGGGGAGCCCTAGGCTTAGGGAGCCCCCGCCCTGGGGAGCCCTAGGCTTAGGGTTCCCCCTGGGAGGGGGGAGCCCTAGGCTTAGGGAGCCCCCGCCCTGGGGAGCCCTAGGCTTAGGGTTCCCCCTGGGAGGGGGGAGCCCTAGGCTTAGGGAGCCCCCGCCCTGGGGAGCCCTAGGCTTAGGGTTCCCCCTGGGAGGGGGGAGCCCTAGGCTTAGGGAGCCCCCGCCCTGGGGAGCCCTAGGCTTAGGGTTCCCCCTGGGAGGGGGGAGCCCTAGGCTTAGGGAGCCCCCGCCCTGGGGAGCCCTAGGCTTAGGGTTCCCCCTGGGAGGGGGGAGCCCTAGGCTTAGGGAGCCCCCGCCCTGGGGAGCCCTAGGCTTAGGGTTCCCCCTGGGAGGGGGGAGCCCTAGGCTTAGGGAGCCCCCGCCCTGGGGAGCCCTAGGCTTAGGGTTCCCCCTGGGAGGGGGGAGCCCTAGGCTTAGGGAGCCCCCGCCCTGGGGAGCCCTAGGCTTAGGGTTCCCCCTGGGAGGGGGGAGCCCTAGGCTTAGGGAGCCCCCGCCCTGGGGAGCCCTAGGCTTAGGGTTCCCCCTGGGAGGGGGGAGCCCTAGGCTTAGGGAGCCCCCGCCCTGGGGAGCCCTAGGCTTAGGGTTCCCCCTGGGAGGGGGGAGCCCTAGGCTTAGGGAGCCCCCGCCCTGGGGAGCCCTAGGCTTAGGGTTCCCCCTGGGAGGGGGGAGCCCTAGGCTTAGGGAGCCCCCGCCCTGGGGAGCCCTAGGCTTAGGGTTCCCCCTGGGAGGGGGGAGCCCTAGGCTTAGGGAGCCCCCGCCCTGGGGAGCCCTAGGCTTAGGGTTCCCCCTGGGAGGGGGGAGCCCTAGGCTTAGGGAGCCCCCGCCCTGGGGAGCCCTAGGCTTAGGGTTCCCCCTGGGAGGGGGGAGCCCTAGGCTTAGGGAGCCCCCGCCCTGGGGAGCCCTAGGCTTAGGGTTCCCCCTGGGAGGGGGGAGCCCTAGGCTTAGGGAGCCCCCGCCCTGGGGAGCCCTAGGCTTAGGGTTCCCCCTGGGAGGGGGGAGCCCTAGGCTTAGGGAGCCCCCGCCCTGGGGAGCCCTAGGCTTAGGGTTCCCCCTGGGAGGGGGGAGCCCTAGGCTTAGGGAGCCCCCGCCCTGGGGAGCCCTAGGCTTAGGGTTCCCCCTGGGAGGGGGGAGCCCTAGGCTTAGGGAGCCCCCGCCCTGGGGAGCCCTAGGCTTAGGGTTCCCCCTGGGAGGGGGGAGCCCTAGGCTTAGGGAGCCCCCGCCCTGGGGAGCCCTAGGCTTAGGGTTCCCCCTGGGAGGGGGGAGCCCTAGGCTTAGGGAGCCCCCGCCCTGGGGAGCCCTAGGCTTAGGGTTCCCCCTGGGAGGGGGGAGCCCTAGGCTTAGGGAGCCCCCGCCCTGGGGAGCCCTAGGCTTAGGGTTCCCCCTGGGAGGGGGGAGCCCTAGGCTTAGGGAGCCCCCGCCCTGGGGAGCCCTAGGCTTAGGGTTCCCCCTGGGAGGGGGGAGCCCTAGGCTTAGGGAGCCCCCGCCCTGGGGAGCCCTAGGCTTAGGGTTCCCCCTGGGAGGGGGGAGCCCTAGGCTTAGGGAGCCCCCGCCCTGGGGAGCCCTAGGCTTAGGGTTCCCCCTGGGAGGGGGGAGCCCTAGGCTTAGGGAGCCCCCGCCCTGGGGAGCCCTAGGCTTAGGGTTCCCCCTGGGAGGGGGGAGCCCTAGGCTTAGGGAGCCCCCGCCCTGGGGAGCCCTAGGCTTAGGGTTCCCCCTGGGAGGGGGGAGCCCTAGGCTTAGGGAGCCCCCGCCCTGGGGAGCCCTAGGCTTAGGGTTCCCCCTGGGAGGGGGGAGCCCTAGGCTTAGGGAGCCCCCGCCCTGGGGAGCCCTAGGCTTAGGGTTCCCCCTGGGAGGGGGGAGCCCTAGGCTTAGGGAGCCCCCGCCCTGGGGAGCCCTAGGCTTAGGGTTCCCCCTGGGAGGGGGGAGCCCTAGGCTTAGGGAGCCCCCGCCCTGGGGAGCCCTAGGCTTAGGGTTCCCCCTGGGAGGGGGGAGCCCTAGGCTTAGGGAGCCCCCGCCCTGGGGAGCCCTAGGCTTAGGGTTCCCCCTGGGAGGGGGGAGCCCTAGGCTTAGGGAGCCCCCGCCCTGGGGAGCCCTAGGCTTAGGGTTCCCCCTGGGAGGGGGGAGCCCTAGGCTTAGGGAGCCCCCGCCCTGGGGAGCCCTAGGCTTAGGGTTCCCCCTGGGAGGGGGGAGCCCTAGGCTTAGGGAGCCCCCGCCCTGGGGAGCCCTAGGCTTAGGGTTCCCCCTGGGAGGGGGGAGCCCTAGGCTTAGGGAGCCCCCGCCCTGGGGAGCCCTAGGCTTAGGGTTCCCCCTGGGAGGGGGGAGCCCTAGGCTTAGGGAGCCCCCGCCCTGGGGAGCCCTAGGCTTAGGGTTCCCCCTGGGAGGGGGGAGCCCTAGGCTTAGGGAGCCCCCGCCCTGGGGAGCCCTAGGCTTAGGGTTCCCCCTGGGAGGGGGGAGCCCTAGGCTTAGGGAGCCCCCGCCCTGGGGAGCCCTAGGCTTAGGGTTCCCCCTGGGAGGGGGGAGCCCTAGGCTTAGGGAGCCCCCGCCCTGGGGAGCCCTAGGCTTAGGGTTCCCCCTGGGAGGGGGGAGCCCTAGGCTTAGGGAGCCCCCGCCCTGGGGAGCCCTAGGCTTAGGGTTCCCCCTGGGAGGGGGGAGCCCTAGGCTTAGGGAGCCCCCGCCCTGGGGAGCCCTAGGCTTAGGGTTCCCCCTGGGAGGGGGGAGCCCTAGGCTTAGGGAGCCCCCGCCCTGGGGAGCCCTAGGCTTAGGGTTCCCCCTGGGAGGGGGGAGCCCTAGGCTTAGGGAGCCCCCGCCCTGGGGAGCCCTAGGCTTAGGGTTCCCCCTGGGAGGGGGGAGCCCTAGGCTTAGGGAGCCCCCGCCCTGGGGAGCCCTAGGCTTAGGGTTCCCCCTGGGAGGGGGGAGCCCTAGGCTTAGGGAGCCCCCGCCCTGGGGAGCCCTAGGCTTAGGGTTCCCCCTGGGAGGGGGGAGCCCTAGGCTTAGGGAGCCCCCGCCCTGGGGAGCCCTAGGCTTAGGGTTCCCCCTGGGAGGGGGGAGCCCTAGGCTTAGGGAGCCCCCGCCCTGGGGAGCCCTAGGCTTAGGGTTCCCCCTGGGAGGGGGGAGCCCTAGGCTTAGGGAGCCCCCGCCCTGGGGAGCCCTAGGCTTAGGGTTCCCCCTGGGAGGGGGGAGCCCTAGGCTTAGGGAGCCCCCGCCCTGGGGAGCCCTAGGCTTAGGGTTCCCCCTGGGAGGGGGGAGCCCTAGGCTTAGGGAGCCCCCGCCCTGGGGAGCCCTAGGCTTAGGGTTCCCCCTGGGAGGGGGGAGCCCTAGGCTTAGGGAGCCCCCGCCCTGGGGAGCCCTAGGCTTAGGGTTCCCCCTGGGAGGGGGGAGCCCTAGGCTTAGGGAGCCCCCGCCCTGGGGAGCCCTAGGCTTAGGGTTCCCCCTGGGAGGGGGAGCCCTAGGCTTAGGGAGCCCCCGCCCTGGGGAGCCCTAGGCTTAGGGTTCCCCCTGGGAGGGGGGAGCCCTAGGCTTAGGGAGCCCCCGCCCTGGGGAGCCCTAGGCTTAGGGTTCCCCCTGGGAGGGGGGAGCCCTAGGCTTAGGGAGCCCCCGCCCTGGGGAGCCCTAGGCTTAGGGTTCCCCCTGGGAGGGGGGAGCCCTAGGCTTAGGGAGCCCCCGCCCTGGGGAGCCCTAGGCTTAGGGTTCCCCCTGGGAGGGGGGAGCCCTAGGCTTAGGGAGCCCCCGCCCTGGGGAGCCCTAGGCTTAGGGTTCCCCCTGGGAGGGGGGAGCCCTAGGCTTAGGGAGCCCCCGCCCTGGGGAGCCCTAGGCTTAGGGTTCCCCCTGGGAGGGGGGAGCCCTAGGCTTAGGGAGCCCCCGCCCTGGGGAGCCCTAGGCTTAGGGTTCCCCCTGGGAGGGGGGAGCCCTAGGCTTAGGGAGCCCCCGCCCTGGGGAGCCCTAGGCTTAGGGTTCCCCCTGGGAGGGGGGAGCCCTAGGCTTAGGGAGCCCCCGCCCTGGGGAGCCCTAGGCTTAGGGTTCCCCCTGGGAGGGGGGAGCCCTAGGCTTAGGGAGCCCCCGCCCTGGGGAGCCCTAGGCTTAGGGTTCCCCCTGGGAGGGGGGAGCCCTAGGCTTAGGGAGCCCCCGCCCTGGGGAGCCCTAGGCTTAGGGTTCCCCCTGGGAGGGGGGAGCCCTAGGCTTAGGGAGCCCCCGCCCTGGGGAGCCCTAGGCTTAGGGTTCCCCCTGGGAGGGGGGAGCCCTAGGCTTAGGGAGCCCCCGCCCTGGGGAGCCCTAGGCTTAGGGTTCCCCCTGGGAGGGGGGAGCCCTAGGCTTAGGGAGCCCCCGCCCTGGGGAGCCCTAGGCTTAGGGTTCCCCCTGGGAGGGGGGAGCCCTAGGCTTAGGGAGCCCCCGCCCTGGGGAGCCCTAGGCTTAGGGTTCCCCCTGGGAGGGGGGAGCCCTAGGCTTAGGGAGCCCCCGCCCTGGGGAGCCCTAGGCTTAGGGTTCCCCCTGGGAGGGGGGAGCCCTAGGCTTAGGGAGCCCCCGCCCTGGGGAGCCCTAGGCTTAGGGTTCCCCCTGGGAGGGGGGAGCCCTAGGCTTAGGGAGCCCCCGCCCTGGGGAGCCCTAGGCTTAGGGTTCCCCCTGGGAGGGGGGAGCCCTAGGCTTAGGGAGCCCCCGCCCTGGGGAGCCCTAGGCTTAGGGTTCCCCCTGGGAGGGGGGAGCCCTAGGCTTAGGGAGCCCCCGCCCTGGGGAGCCCTAGGCTTAGGGTTCCCCCTGGGAGGGGGGAGCCCTAGGCTTAGGGAGCCCCCGCCCTGGGGAGCCCTAGGCTTAGGGTTCCCCCTGGGAGGGGGGAGCCCTAGGCTTAGGGAGCCCCCGCCCTGGGGAGCCCTAGGCTTAGGGTTCCCCCTGGGAGGGGGGAGCCCTAGGCTTAGGGAGCCCCCGCCCTGGGGAGCCCTAGGCTTAGGGTTCCCCCTGGGAGGGGGGAGCCCTAGGCTTAGGGAGCCCCCGCCCTGGGGAGCCCTAGGCTTAGGGTTCCCCCTGGGAGGGGGGAGCCCTAGGCTTAGGGAGCCCCCGCCCTGGGGAGCCCTAGGCTTAGGGTTCCCCCTGGGAGGGGGGAGCCCTAGGCTTAGGGAGCCCCCGCCCTGGGGAGCCCTAGGCTTAGGGTTCCCCCTGGGAGGGGGGAGCCCTAGGCTTAGGGAGCCCCCGCCCTGGGGAGCCCTAGGCTTAGCCCCTGGGAGGGGGGAGCCCTAGGCCTAGGGAGCCCCCGCCCTGGGGAGCCCTAGGCTTAGGGTTCCCCCTGGGAGGGGGGAGCCCTAGGCCTAGGGAGCCCCCGCCCTGGGGAGCCCTAGGCTTAGGGTTCCCCCTGGGAGGGGGGAGCCCTAGGCCTAGGGAGCCCCCGCCCTGGGGAGCCCTAGGCTTAGGGTTCCCCCTGGGAGGGGGGAGCCCTAGGCCTAGGGAGCCCCCGCCCTGGGGAGCCCTAGGCTTAGGGTTCCCCCTGGGAGGGGGGAGCCCTAGGCCTAGGGAGCCCCCGCCCTGGGGAGCCCTAGGCTTAGGGTTCCCCCTGGGAGGGGGGAGCCCTAGGCCTAGGGAGCCCCCGCCCTGGGGAGCCCTAGGCTTAGGGTTCCCCCTGGGAGGGGGGAGCCCTAGGCCTAGGGAGCCCCCGCCCTGGGGAGCCCTAGGCTTAGGGTTCCCCCTGGGAGGGGGGAGCCCTAGGCCTAGGGAGCCCCCGCCCTGGGGAGCCCTAGGCTTAGGGTTCCCCCTGGGAGGGGGGAGCCCTAGGCCTAGGGAGCCCCCGCCCTGGGGAGCCCTAGGCTTAGGGTTCCCCCTGGGAGGGGGGAGCCCTAGGCCTAGGGAGCCCCCGCCCTGGGGAGCCCTAGGCTTAGGGTTCCCCCTGGGAGGGGGGAGCCCTAGGCCTAGGGAGCCCCCGCCCTGGGGAGCCCTAGGCTTAGGGTTCCCCCTGGGAGGGGGGAGCCCTAGGCCTAGGGAGCCCCCGCCCTGGGGAGCCCTAGGCTTAGGGTTCCCCCTGGGAGGGGGGAGCCCTAGGCCTAGGGAGCCCCCGCCCTGGGGAGCCCTAGGCTTAGGGTTCCCCCTGGGAGGGGGGAGCCCTAGGCCTAGGGAGCCCCCGCCCTGGGGAGCCCTAGGCTTAGGGTTCCCCCTGGGAGGGGGGAGCCCTAGGCCTAGGGAGCCCCCGCCCTGGGGAGCCCTAGGCTTAGGGTTCCCCCTGGGAGGGGGGAGCCCTAGGCCTAGGGAGCCCCCGCCCTGGGGAGCCCTAGGCTTAGGGTTCCCCCTGGGAGGGGGGAGCCCTAGGCCTAGGGAGCCCCCGCCCTGGGGAGCCCTAGGCTTAGGGTTCCCCCTGGGAGGGGGGAGCCCTAGGCCTAGGGAGCCCCCGCCCTGGGGAGCCCTAGGCTTAGGGTTCCCCCTGGGAGGGGGGAGCCCTAGGCCTAGGGAGCCCCCGCCCTGGGGAGCCCTAGGCTTAGGGTTCCCCCTGGGAGGGGGGAGCCCTAGGCCTAGGGAGCCCCCGCCCTGGGGAGCCCTAGGCTTAGGGTTCCCCCTGGGAGGGGGGAGCCCTAGGCCTAGGGAGCCCCCGCCCTGGGGAGCCCTAGGCTTAGGGTTCCCCCTGGGAGGGGGGAGCCCTAGGCCTAGGGAGCCCCCGCCCTGGGGAGCCCTAGGCTTAGGGTTCCCCCTGGGAGGGGGGAGCCCTAGGCCTAGGGAGCCCCCGCCCTGGGGAGCCCTAGGCTTAGGGTTCCCCCTGGGAGGGGGGAGCCCTAGGCCTAGGGAGCCCCCGCCCTGGGGAGCCCTAGGCTTAGGGTTCCCCCTGGGAGGGGGGAGCCCTAGGCCTAGGGAGCCCCCGCCCTGGGGAGCCCTAGGCTTAGGGTTCCCCCTGGGAGGGGGGAGCCCTAGGCCTAGGGAGCCCCCGCCCTGGGGAGCCCTAGGCTTAGGGTTCCCCCTGGGAGGGGGGAGCCCTAGGCCTAGGGAGCCCCCGCCCTGGGGAGCCCTAGGCTTAGGGTTCCCCCTGGGAGGGGGGAGCCCTAGGCCTAGGGAGCCCCCGCCCTGGGGAGCCCTAGGCTTAGGGTTCCCCCTGGGAGGGGGGAGCCCTAGGCCTAGGGAGCCCCCGCCCTGGGGAGCCCTAGGCTTAGGGTTCCCCCTGGGAGGGGGGAGCCCTAGGCCTAGGGAGCCCCCGCCCTGGGGAGCCCTAGGCTTAGGGTTCCCCCTGGGAGGGGGGAGCCCTAGGCCTAGGGAGCCCCCGCCCTGGGGAGCCCTAGGCTTAGGGTTCCCCCTGGGAGGGGGGAGCCCTAGGCCTAGGGAGCCCCCGCCCTGGGGAGCCCTAGGCTTAGGGTTCCCCCTGGGAGGGGGGAGCCCTAGGCCTAGGGAGCCCCCGCCCTGGGGAGCCCTAGGCTTAGGGTTCCCCCTGGGAGGGGGGAGCCCTAGGCTTAGGGAGCCCCCGCCCTGGGGAGCCCTAGGCTTAGGGTTCCCCCTGGGAGGGGGGAGCCCTAGGCCTAGGGAGCCCCCGCCCTGGGGAGCCCTAGGCTTAGGGTTCCCCCTGGGAGGGGGGAGCCCTAGGCCTAGGGAGCCCCCGCCCTGGGGAGCCCTAGGCTTAGGGTTCCCCCTGGGAGGGGGGAGCCCTAGGCCTAGGGAGCCCCCGCCCTGGGGAGCCCTAGGCTTAGGGTTCCCCCTGGGAGGGGGGAGCCCTAGGCCTAGGGAGCCCCCGCCCTGGGGAGCCCTAGGCTTAGGGTTCCCCCTGGGAGGGGGGAGCCCTAGGCCTAGGGAGCCCCCGCCCTGGGGAGCCCTAGGCTTAGGGTTCCCCCTGGGAGGGGGGAGCCCTAGGCCTAGGGAGCCCCCGCCCTGGGGAGCCCTAGGCTTAGGGTTCCCCCTGGGAGGGGGGAGCCCTAGGCCTAGGGAGCCCCCGCCCTGGGGAGCCCTAGGCTTAGGGTTCCCCCTGGGAGGGGGGAGCCCTAGGCCTAGGGAGCCCCCGCCCTGGGGAGCCCTAGGCTTAGGGTTCCCCCTGGGAGGGGGGAGCCCTAGGCCTAGGGAGCCCCCGCCCTGGGGAGCCCTAGGCTTAGGGTTCCCCCTGGGAGGGGGGAGCCCTAGGCCTAGGGAGCCCCCGCCCTGGGGAGCCCTAGGCTTAGGGTTCCCCCTGGGAGGGGGGAGCCCTAGGCCTAGGGAGCCCCCGCCCTGGGGAGCCCTAGGCTTAGGGTTCCCCCTGGGAGGGGGGAGCCCTAGGCCTAGGGAGCCCCCGCCCTGGGGAGCCCTAGGCTTAGGGTTCCCCCTGGGAGGGGGGAGCCCTAGGCCTAGGGAGCCCCCGCCCTGGGGAGCCCTAGGCTTAGGGTTCCCCCTGGGAGGGGGGAGCCCTAGGCCTAGGGAGCCCCCGCCCTGGGGAGCCCTAGGCTTAGGGTTCCCCCTGGGAGGGGGGAGCCCTAGGCCTAGGGAGCCCCCGCCCTGGGGAGCCCTAGGCTTAGGGTTCCCCCTGGGAGGGGGGAGCCCTAGGCCTAGGGAGCCCCCGCCCTGGGGAGCCCTAGGCTTAGGGTTCCCCCTGGGAGGGGGGAGCCCTAGGCCTAGGGAGCCCCCGCCCTGGGGAGCCCTAGGCTTAGGGTTCCCCCTGGGAGGGGGGAGCCCTAGGCCTAGGGAGCCCCCGCCCTGGGGAGCCCTAGGCTTAGGGTTCCCCCTGGGAGGGGGGAGCCCTAGGCCTAGGGAGCCCCCGCCCTGGGGAGCCCTAGGCTTAGGGTTCCCCCTGGGAGGGGGGAGCCCTAGGCCTAGGGAGCCCCCGCCCTGGGGAGCCCTAGGCTTAGGGTTCCCCCTGGGAGGGGGGAGCCCTAGGCCTAGGGAGCCCCCGCCCTGGGGAGCCCTAGGCTTAGGGTTCCCCCTGGGAGGGGGGAGCCCTAGGCCTAGGGAGCCCCCGCCCTGGGGAGCCCTAGGCTTAGGGTTCCCCCTGGGAGGGGGGAGCCCTAGGCCTAGGGAGCCCCCGCCCTGGGGAGCCCTAGGCTTAGGGTTCCCCCTGGGAGGGGGGAGCCCTAGGCCTAGGGAGCCCCCGCCCTGGGGAGCCCTAGGCTTAGGGTTCCCCCTGGGAGGGGGGAGCCCTAGGCCTAGGGAGCCCCCGCCCTGGGGAGCCCTAGGCTTAGGGTTCCCCCTGGGAGGGGGGAGCCCTAGGCCTAGGGAGCCCCCGGCCGGGGGAGCCCTAGGCTTAGGGTTCCCCCTGGGTGGGGGGAGCCCTAGGCCTAGGGAGCCCCCGCCCTGGGGAGCCCTAGGCTTAGGGTTCCCCCTGGGAGGGGGGAGCCCTAGGCCTAGGGAGCCCCCGGGAGGGGAGCCCTAGGCTTAGGGTTCCCCCTGGGAGGGGGGAGCCCTAGGCCTAGGGAGCCCCCGGGAGGGGAGCCCTAGGCTTAGGGTTCCCCCTGGGAGGGGGAGCCCTAGGCCTAGGGAGCCCCCGGGAGGGGAGCCCTAGGCTTAGGGTTCCCCCTGGGAGGGGGGAGCCCTAGGCCTAGGGAGCCCCCGGGAGGGGAGCCCTAGGCTTAGGGTTCCCCCTGGGAGGGGGGAGCCCTAGGCCTAGGGAGCCCCCGGGAGGGGAGCCCTAGGCTTAGGGTTCCCCCTGGGAGGGGGGTGCCCTAGGCCTAGGGAGCCCCCGGGAGGGGAGCCCTAGGCTTAGGGTTCCCCCTGGGAGGGGGGAGCCCTAGGCCTAGGGAGCCCCCGGGAGGGGAGCCCTAGGCTTAGGGTTCCCCCTGGGAGGGGGGTGCCCTAGGCCTAGGGAGCCCCCGGGAGGGGAGCCCTAGGCTTAGGGTTCCCCCTGGGAGGGGGGAGCCCTAGGCCTAGGGAGCCCCCGGGAGGGGAGCCCTAGGCTTAGGGTTCCCCCTGGGAGGGGGGAGCCCTAGGCCTAGGGAGCCCCCGCCCTGGGGAGCCCTAGGCTTAGGGTTCCCCCTGGGAGGGGGGAGCCCTAGGCCTAGGGAGCCCCCGCCCTGGGGAGCCCTAGGCTTAGGGTTCCCCCTGGGAGGGGGGAGCCCTAGGCCTAGGGAACCCCCGCCCTGGGGAGCCCTAGGCTTAGGGTTCCCCCAGGGAGGGGGGAGCCCTAGGCCTAGGGAGCCCCCGGGAGGGGAGCCCTAGGTTTAGGGTTCCCCCTGGGAGGGGGGAGCCCTAGGCCTAGGGAGCCCCCGCCCTGGGGAGCCCTAGGCTTAGGGTTCCCCCTGGGAGGGGGGAGCCCTAGGCCTAGGGAGCCCCCGGGAGGGGAGCCCTAGGCTTAGGGTTCCCCCTGGGAGGGGGGAGCCCTAGGCCTAGGGAGCCCCCGCCCTGGGGAGCCCTAGGCTTAGGGTTCCCCCTGGGAGGGCGGAGCCCTAGGCCTAGGGAGCCCCCGGGAGGGGAGCCCTAGGCTTAGGTTTCCCCCTGGGAGGGGGGAGCCCTAGGCCTAGGGAGCCCCCGGGAGGGGAGCCCTAGGCTTAGGGTTCCCCCTGGGAGGGGGGAGCCCTAGGCCTAGGGAGCCCCCGGGAGGGGAGCCCTAGGCTTAGGTTTCCCCCTGGGAGGGGGGAGCCCTAGGCCTAGGGAGCCCCCGGGAGGGGAGCCCTAGGCTTAGGGTTCCCCCTGGGAGGGGGGAGCCCTAGGCCTAGGGAGCCCCCGGGAGGGGAGCCCTAGGCTTAGGGTTCCCCCTGGGAGGGGGGAGCCCTAGGCCTAGGGAGCCCCCGGGAGGGGAGCCCTAGGCTTAGGGTTCCCCCTGGGAGGGGGGAGCCCTAGGCCTAGGGAGCCCCCGCCCTGGGGAGCCCTAGGCTTAGGGTTCCCCCTGGGAGGGGGGAGCCCTAGGCCTAGGGAGCCCCCGCCCTGGGGAGCCCTAGGCTTAGGGTTCCCCCTGGGAGGGGGGAGCCCTAGGCCTAGGGAGCCCCCGCCCTGGGGAGCCCTAGGCTTAGGGTTCCCCCTGGGAGGGGGGAGCCCTAGGCCTAGGGAGCCCCCGCCCTGGGGAGCCCTAGGCTTAGGGTTCCCCCTGGGAGGGGGGAGCCCTAGGCCTAGGGAGCCCCCGCCCTGGGGAGCCCTAGGCTTAGGGTTCCCCCTGGGAGGGGGGAGCCCTAGGCCTAGGGAGCCCCCGCCCTGGGGAGCCCTAGGCTTAGGGTTCCCCCTGGGAGGGGGGAGCCCTAGGCCTAGGGAGCCCCCGCCCTGGGGAGCCCTAGGCTTAGGGTTCCCCCTGGGAGGGGGGAGCCCTAGGCCTAGGGAGCCCCCGCCCTGGGGAGCCCTAGGCTTAGGGTTCCCCCTGGGAGGGGGGAGCCCTAGGCCTAGGGAGCCCCCGCCCTGGGGAGCCCTAGGCTTAGGGTTCCCCCTGGGAGGGGGGAGCCCTAGGCCTAGGGAGCCCCCGCCCTGGGGAGCCCTAGGCTTAGGGTTCCCCCTGGGAGGGGGGAGCCCTAGGCCTAGGGAGCCCCCGCCCTGGGGAGCCCTAGGCTTAGGGTTCCCCCTGGGAGGGGGGAGCCCTAGGCCTAGGGAGCCCCCGCCCTGGGGAGCCCTAGGCTTAGGGTTCCCCCTGGGAGGGGGGAGCCCTAGGCCTAGGGAGCCCCCGCCCTGGGGAGCCCTAGGCTTAGGGTTCCCCCTGGGAGGGGGGAGCCCTAGGCCTAGGGAGCCCCCGCCCTGGGGAGCCCTAGGCTTAGGGTTCCCCCTGGGAGGGGGGAGCCCTAGGCCTAGGGAGCCCCCGCCCTGGGGAGCCCTAGGCTTAGGGTTCCCCCTGGGAGGGGGGAGCCCTAGGCCTAGGGAGCCCCCGCCCTGGGGAGCCCTAGGCTTAGGGTTCCCCCTGGGAGGGGGGAGCCCTAGGCCTAGGGAGCCCCCGCCCTGGGGAGCCCTAGGCTTAGGGTTCCCCCTGGGAGGGGGGAGCCCTAGGCCTAGGGAGCCCCCGCCCTGGGGAGCCCTAGGCTTAGGGTTCCCCCTGGGAGGGGGGAGCCCTAGGCCTAGGGAGCCCCCGCCCTGGGGAGCCCTAGGCTTAGGGTTCCCCCTGGGAGGGGGGAGCCCTAGGCCTAGGGAGCCCCCGCCCTGGGGAGCCCTAGGCTTAGGGTTCCCCCTGGGAGGGGGGAGCCCTAGGCCTAGGGAGCCCCCGCCCTGGGGAGCCCTAGGCTTAGGGTTCCCCCTGGGAGGGGGGAGCCCTAGGCCTAGGGAGCCCCCGCCCTGGGGAGCCCTAGGCTTAGGGTTCCCCCTGGGAGGGGGGAGCCCTAGGCCTAGGGAGCCCCCGCCCTGGGGAGCCCTAGGCTTAGGGTTCCCCCTGGGAGGGGGGAGCCCTAGGCCTAGGGAGCCCCCGCCCTGGGGAGCCCTAGGCTTAGGGTTCCCCCTGGGAGGGGGGAGCCCTAGGCCTAGGGAGCCCCCGCCCTGGGGAGCCCTAGGCTTAGGGTTCCCCCTGGGAGGGGGGAGCCCTAGGCCTAGGGAGCCCCCGCCCTGGGGAGCCCTAGGCTTAGGGTTCCCCCTGGGAGGGGGGAGCCCTAGGCCTAGGGAGCCCCCGCCCTGGGGAGCCCTAGGCTTAGGGTTCCCCCTGGGAGGGGGGAGCCCTAGGCCTAGGGAGCCCCCGCCCTGGGGAGCCCTAGGCTTAGGGTTCCCCCTGGGAGGGGGGAGCCCTAGGCCTAGGGAGCCCCAGCCCTGGGGAGCCCTAGGCTTAGGGTTCCCCCTGGGAGGGGGGAGCCCTAGGCCTAGGGAGCCCCAGCCCTGGGGAGCCCTAGGCTTAGGGTTCCCCCTGGGAGGGGGGAGCCCTAGGCCTAGGGAGCCCCAGCCCTGGGGAGCCCTTGGCTTAGGGTTCCCCCTGGGAGGGGGGAGCCCTAGGCCTAGGGAGCCCCAGCCCTGGGGAGCCCTAGGCTTAGGGTTCCCCCTGGGAGGGGGGAGCCCTAGGCCTAGGGAGCCCCAGCCCTGGGGAGCCCTAGGCTTAGGGTTCCCCCTGGGAGGGGGGAGCCCTAGGCCTAGGGAGCCCCCGGGAGGGGAGCCCTAGGCTTAGGGTTCCCCCTGGGAGGGGGGAGCCCTAGGCCTAGGGAGCCCCCGGGAGGGGAGCCCTAGGCTTAGGGTTCCCCCTGGGAGGGGGGAGCCCTAGGCCTAGGGAGCCCCCGGGAGGGGAGCCCTAGGCTTAGGGTTCCCCCTGGGAGGGGGGAGCCCTAGGCCTAAGGAGCCCCCGCCCTGGGGAGCCCTAGGCTTAGGGTTCCCCCTGGGAGGGGGGAGCCCTAGGCCTAGGGAGCCCCCGGGAGGGGAGCCCTAGGCTTAGGGGTCCCCCTGGGTGGGGGGAGCCCTAGGCCTAGGGAGCCCCCGCCCTGGGGAGCCCTAGGCTTAGGGTTCCCCCTGGGAGGGGGGAGCCCTAGGCCTAGGGAGCCCCCGGGAGGGGAGCCCTAGGCTTAGGGTTCCCCCTGGGAGGGGGGAGCCCTAGGCCTAGGGAGCCCCCGCCCTGGGGAGCCCTAGGCTTAGGGTTCCCCCTGGGAGGGGGGAGCCCTAGGCCTAGGGAGCCCCCGGGAGGGCAGCCCTAGGCTTAGGGTTCCCCCTGGGAGGGGGGAGCCCTAGGCCTAGGGAGCCCCCGGGAGGGGAGCCCTAGGCTTAGGGTTCCCCCTGGGAGGGGGAGCCCTAGGCCTAGGGAGCCCCCGGGAGGGGAGCCCTAGGCTTAGGGTTCCCCCTGGGAGGGGGGAGCCCTAGGCCTAGGGAGCCCCCGGGAGGGGAGCCCTAGGCTTAGGGTTCCCCCTGGGAGGGGGGAGCCCTAGGCCTAGGGAGCCCCCGGGAGGGGAGCCCTAGGCTTAGGTTTCCCCCTGGGAGGGGGGTGCCCTAGGCCTAGGGAGCCCCCGGGAGGGGAGCCCTAGGCTTAGGGTTCCCCCTGGGAGGGGGGAGCCCTAGGCCAAGGGAGCCCCCGGGAGGGGAGCCCTAGGCTTAGGGTTCCCCCTGGGAGGGGGGAGCCCTAGGCCTAGGGAGCCCCCGCCCTGGGGAGCCCTAGGCTTAGGGTTCCCCCTGGGAGGGGGGAGCCCTAGGCCTAGGGAGCCCCCGCCCTGGGGAGCCCTAGGCTTAGGGTTCCCCCTGGGAGGGGGGAGCCCTAGGCCTAGGGAACCCCCGCCCTGGGGAGCCCTAGGCTTAGGGTTCCCCCAGGGAGGGGGGAGCCCTAGGCCTAGGGAGCCCCCGGGAGGGGAGCCCTAGGCTTAGGGTTCCCCCTGGGAGGGGGGAGCCCTAGGCCTAGGGAGCCCCCGCCCTGGGGAGCCCTAGGCTTAGGGTTCCCCCTGGGAGGGGGGAGCCCTAGGCCTAGGGAGCCCCCGGGAGGGGAGCCCTAGGCTTAGGGTTCCCCCTGGGAGGGGGGAGCACTAGGCCTAGGGAGCCCCCGCCCTGGGGAGCCCTAGGCTTAGGGTTCCCCCTGGGAGGGGGGAGCCCTAGGCCTAGGGAGCCCCCGGGAGGGGAGCCCTAGGCTTAGGGTTCCCCCTGGGAGGGGGGAGCCCTAGGCCTAGGGGGCCCCCGGGAGGGGAGCCCTAGGCTTAGGGTTCCCCCTGGGAGGGGGGAGCCCTAGGCCTAGGGGGCCCCCGCGCTGGGGAGCCCTAGGCTTAGGGTTCCCCCTGGGAGGGGGGAGCCCTAGGCCTAGGGGGCCCCCGCCCTGGGGAGCCCTAGGCTTAGGGCTCCCCCTGGGAGGGGGGAGCCCTAGGCCTAGGGAGCCCCCGCCCTGGGGAGCCCTAGGCTTAGGGCTCCCCCTGGGAGGGGGGAGCCCTAGGCCTAGGGAGCCCCCGCCCTGGGGAGCCCTAGGCTTAGGGCTCCCCCTGGGAGGGGGGAGCCCTAGGCCTAGGGAGCCCCCGCCCTGGGGAGCCCTAGGCTTAGGGCGCCCCCTGGGAGGGGGGAGCCCTAGGCCTAGGGAGCCCCCGCCCTGGGGAGCCCTAGGCTTAGGGCGCCCCCTGGGAGGGGGGAGCCCTAGGCCTAGGGAGCCCCCGCCCTGGGGAGCCCTAGGCTGAGGGCGCCCCCTGGGAGGGGGGAGCCCTAGGCCTAGGGAGCCCCCGCCCTGGGGAGCCCTAGGCTGAGGGCGCCCCCTGGGAGGGGGGAGCCCTAGGCCTAGGGAGCCCCCGCCCTGGGGAGCCCTAGGCTGAGGGCGCCCCCTGGGAGGGGGGAGCCCTAGGCCTAGGGAGCCCCCGCCCTGGGGAGCCCTAGGCTGAGGGCGCCCCCTGGGAGGGGGGAGCCCTAGGCCTAGGGAGCCCCCGCCCTGGGGAGCCCTAGGCTGAGGGCGCCCCCTGGGAGGGGGGAGCCCTAGGCCTAGGGAGCCCCCGCCCTGGGGAGCCCTAGGCTGAGGGCGCCCCCTGGGAGGGGGGAGCCCTAGGCCTAGGGAGCCCCCGCCCTGGGGAGCCCTAGGCTGAGGGCGCCCCCTGGGAGGGGGGAGCCCTAGGCCTAGGGAGCCCCCGCCCTGGGGAGCCCTAGGCTGAGGGCGCCCCCTGGGAGGGGGGAGCCCTAGGCCTAGGGAGCCCCCGCCCTGGGGAGCCCTAGGCTTAGGGCGCCCCCTGGGAGGGGGGAGCCCTAGGCCTAGGGAGCCCCCGCCCTGGGGAGCCCTAGGCTTAGGGCGCCCCCTGGGAGGGGGGAGCCCTAGGCCTAGGGAGCCCCCGCCCTGGGGAGCCCTAGGCTTAGGGCGCCCCCTGGGAGGGGGGAGCCCTAGGCCTAGGGAGCCCCCGCCCTGGGGAGCCCTAGGCTTAGGGCGCCCCCTGGGAGGGGGGAGCCCTAGGCCTAGGGAGCCCCCGCCCTGGGGAGCCCTAGGCTTAGGGCGCCCCCTGGGAGGGGGGAGCCCTAGGCCTAGGGAGCCCCCGCCCTGGGGAGCCCTAGGCTTAGGGCGCCCCCTGGGAGGGGGGAGCCCTAGGCCTAGGGAGGCCCCGCCCTGGGGAGCCCTAGGCTTAGGGCGCCCCCTGGGAGGGGGGAGCCCTAGGCCTAGGGAGGCCCCGCCCTGGGGAGCCCTAGGCTTAGGGCGCCCCCTGGGAGGGGGGAGCCCTAGGCCTAGGGAGGCCCCGCCCTGGGGAGCCCTAGGCTTAGGGCGCCCCCTGGGAGGGGGGAGCCCTAGGCCTAGGGAGGCCCCGCCCTGGGGAGCCCTAGGCTTAGGGCGCCCCCTGGGAGGGGGGAGCCCTAGGCCTAGGGAGGCCCCGCCCTGGGGAGCCCTAGGCTTAGGGCGCCCCCTGGGAGGGGGGAGCCCTAGGCCTAGGGAGGCCCCGCCCTGGGGAGCCCTAGGCTTAGGGCGCCCCCTGGGAGGGGGGAGCCCTAGGCCTAGGGAGGCCCCGCCCTGGGGAGCCCTAGGCTTAGGGCGCCCCCTGGGAGGGGGGAGCCCTAGGCCTAGGGAGGCCCCGCCCTGGGGAGCCCTAGGCTTAGGGCGCCCCCTGGGAGGGGGGAGCCCTAGGCCTAGGGAGCCCCCGCCCTGGGGAGCCCTAGGCTTAGGGCGCCCCCTGGGAGGGGGGAGCCCTAGGCCTAGGGAGCCCCCGCCCTGGGGAGCCCTAGGCTTAGGGCGCCCCCTGGGAGGGGGGAGCCCTAGGCCTAGGGAGCCCCCGCCCTGGGGAGCCCTAGGCTTAGGGCGCCCCCTGGGAGGGGGGAGCCCTAGGCCTAGGGAGCCCCCGCCCTGGGGAGCCCTAGGCTTAGGGCGCCCCCTGGGAGGGGGGAGCCCTAGGCCTAGGGAGCCCCCGCCCTGGGGAGCCCTAGGCTTAGGGCGCCCCCTGGGAGGGGGGAGCCCTAGGCCTAGGGAGCCCCCGCCCTGGGGAGCCCTAGGCTTAGGGCGCCCCCTGGGAGGGGGGAGCCCTAGGCCTAGGGAGCCCCCGCCCTGGGGAGCCCTAGGCTTAGGGCGCCCCCTGGGAGGGGGGAGCCCTAGGCCTAGGGAGCCCCCGCCCTGGGGAGCCCTAGGCTTAGGGCGCCCCCTGGGAGGGGGGAGCCCTAGGCCTAGGGAGCCCCCGCCCTGGGGAGCCCTAGGCTTAGGGCGCCCCCTGGGAGGGGGGAGCCCTAGGCCTAGGGAGCCCCCGCCCTGGGGAGCCCTAGGCTTAGGGCGCCCCCTGGGAGGGGGGAGCCCTAGGCCTAGGGAGCCCCCGCCCTGGGGAGCCCTAGGCTTAGGGCGCCCCCTGGGAGGGGGGAGCCCTAGGCCTAGGGAGCCCCCGCCCTGGGGAGCCCTAGGCTTAGGGCGCCCCCTGGGAGGGGGGAGCCCTAGGCCTAGGGAGCCCCCGCCCTGGGGAGCCCTAGGCTTAGGGCGCCCCCTGGGAGGGGGGAGCCCTAGGCCTAGGGAGCCCCCGCCCTGGGGAGCCCTAGGCTTAGGGCGCCCCCTGGGAGGGGGGAGCCCTAGGCCTAGGGAGCCCCCGCCCTGGGGAGCCCTAGGCTTAGGGCGCCCCCTGGGAGGGGGGAGCCCTAGGCCTAGGGAGCCCCCGCCCTGGGGAGCCCTAGGCTTAGGGCGCCCCCTGGGAGGGGGGAGCCCTAGGCCTAGGGAGCCCCCGCCCTGGGGAGCCCTAGGCTTAGGGCGCCCCCTGGGAGGGGGGAGCCCTAGGCCTAGGGAGCCCCCGCCCTGGGGAGCCCTAGGCTTAGGGCGCCCCCTGGGAGGGGGGAGCCCTAGGCCTAGGGAGCCCCCGCCCTGGGGAGCCCTAGGCTTAGGGCGCCCCCTGGGAGGGGGGAGCCCTAGGCCTAGGGAGCCCCCGCCCTGGGGAGCCCTAGGCTTAGGGCGCCCCCTGGGAGGGGGGAGCCCTAGGCCTAGGGAGCCCCCGCCCTGGGGAGCCCTAGGCTTAGGGCGCCCCCTGGGAGGGGGGAGCCCTAGGCCTAGGGAGCCCCCGCCCTGGGGAGCCCTAGGCTTAGGGCTGCCCCCTGGGAGGGGGGAGCCCTAGGCCTAGGGAGCCCCCGCCCTGGGGAGCCCTAGGCTTAGGGTGCCCCCTGGGAGGGGGGAGCCCTAGGCCTAGGGAGCCCCCGCCCTGGGGAGCCCTAGGCTTAGGGTGCCCCCTGGGAGGGGGGAGCCCTAGGCCTAGGGAGCCCCCGCCCTGGGGAGCCCTAGGCTTAGGGCTTCCCCCTGGGAGGGGGGAGCCCTAGGCCTAGGGAGCCCCCGCCCTGGGGAGCCCTAGGCTTAGGGTGCCCCCTGGGAGGGGGGAGCCCTAGGCCTAGGGAGCCCCCGCCCTGGGGAGCCCTAGGCTTAGGGTGCCCCCTGGGAGGGGGGAGCCCTAGGCCTAGGGAGCCCCCGCCCTGGGGAGCCCTAGGCTTAGGGTGCCCCCTGGGAGGGGGGAGCCCTAGGCCTAGGGAGCCCCCGCCCTGGGGAGCCCTAGGCTTAGGGTGCCCCCTGGGAGGGGGGAGCCCTAGGCCTAGGGAGCCCCCGCCCTGGGGAGCCCTAGGCTTAGGGTGCCCCCTGGGAGGGGGGAGCCCTAGGCCTAGGGAGCCCCCGCCCTGGGGAGCCCTAGGCTTAGGGTGCCCCCTGGGAGGGGGGAGCCCTAGGCCTAGGGAGCCCCCGCCCTGGGGAGCCCTAGGCTTAGGGCTTCCCCCTGGGAGGGGGGAGCCCTAGGCCTAGGGAGCCCCCGCCCTGGGGAGCCCTAGGCTTAGGGTGCCCCCTGGGAGGGGGGAGCCCTAGGCCTAGGGAGCCCCCGCCCTGGGGAGCCCTAGGCTTAGGGTGCCCCCTGGGAGGGGGGAGCCCTAGGCCTAGGGAGCCCCCGCCCTGGGGAGCCCTAGGCTTAGGGTGCCCCCTGGGTGGGGGGAGCCCTAGGCCTAGGGAGCCCCCGCCCTGGGGAGCCCTAGGCTTAGGGTGCCCCCTGGGAGGGGGGAGCCCTAGGCCTAGGGAGCCCCCGCCCTGGGGAGCCCTAGGCTTAGGGTGCCCCCTGGGAGGGGGGAGCCCTAGGCCTAGGGAGCCCCCGCCCTGGGGAGCCCTAGGCTTAGGGTGCCCCCTGGGAGGGGGGAGCCCTAGGCCTAGGGAGCCCCCGCCCTGGGGAGCCCTAGGCTTAGGGTGCCCCCTGGGAGGGGGGAGCCCTAGGCCTAGGGAGCCCCCGCCCTGGGGAGCCCTAGGCTTAGGGTTCCCCCTGGGAGGGGGGAGCCCTAGGCCTAGGGAGCCCCCGCCCTGGGGAGCCCTAGGCCTAGGGAGCCCCCGGGAGGGGAGCACTAGGCTTAGGGTTCCCCCTGGGAGGGGGGAGCACTAGGCCTAGGGAGCCCCCGCCCTGGGGAGCACTAGGCTTAGGGTTCCCCCTGGGAGGGGGGAGCCCTAGGCCTAGGGAGCCCCCGGGAGGGGAGCCCTAGGCTTAGGGTTCCCCCTGGGAGGGGGGAGCCCTAGGCCTAGGGAGCCCCCGGGAGGGGAGCCCTAGGCTTAGGTTCCCCCTGGGAGGGGGGAGCCCTAGGCCTAGGGAGCCCCCGGGAGGGGAGCCCTAGGCTTAGGTTTCCCCCTGGGAGGGGGGAGCCCTAGGCCTAGGGAGCCCCCGGGAGGGGAGCCCTAGGCTTAGGTTTCCCCCTGGGAGGGGGGAGCCCTAGGCCTAGGGAGCCCCCGCCCTGGGGAGCCCTAGGCTTAGGGTTCCCCCTGGGAGGGGGGAGCCCTAGGCCTAGGGAGCCCCCGGGAGGGGAGCCCTTGGCTTAGGGTTCCCCCTGGGAGGGGGGAGCCCTAGGCCTAGGGAGCCCCCGCCCTGGGGAGCCCTAGGCTTAGGGTTCCCCCTGGGAGGGGGGAGCCCTAGGCCTAGGGAGCCCCCGCCCTGGGGAGCCCTAGGCTTAGGGTTCCCCCTGGGAGGGGGGAGCCCTAGGCCTAGGGAGCCCCCGCCCTGGGGAGCCCTAGGCTTAGGGTTCCCCCTGGGAGGGGGGAGCCCTAGGCCTAGGGAGCCCCCGCCCTGGGGAGCCCTAGGCTTAGGGTTCCCCCTGGGAGGGGGGAGCCCTAGGCCTAGGGAGCCCCCGCCCTGGGGAGCCCTAGGCTTAGGGTTCCCCCTGGGAGGGGGGAGCCCTAGGCCTAGGGAGCCCCCGCCCTGGGGAGCCCTAGGCTTAGGGTTCCCCCTGGGAGGGGGGAGCCCTAGGCCTAGGGAGCCCCCGCCCTGGGGAGCCCTAGGCTTAGGGTTCCCCCTGGGAGGGGGGAGCCCTAGGCCTAGGGAGCCCCCGCCCTGGGGAGCCCTAGGCTTAGGGTTCCCCCTGGGAGGGGGGAGCCCTAGGCCTAGGGAGCCCCCGCCCTGGGGAGCCCTAGGCTTAGGGTTCCCCCTGGGAGGGGGGAGCCCTAGGCCTAGGGAGCCCCCGGGAGGGGAGCCCTAGGCTTAGGGTTCCCCCTGGGAGGGGGGAGCCCTAGGCCTAGGGAGCCCCCGCCCTGGGGAGCCCTAGGCTTAGGGTTCCCCCTGGGAGGGGGGAGCCCTAGGCCTAGGGAGCCCCCGCCCTGGGGAGCCCTAGGCTTAGGGTTCCCCCTGGGAGGGGGGAGCCCTAGGCCTAGGGAGCCCCCGCCCTGGGGAGCCCTAGGCTTAGGGTTCCCCCTGGGAGGGGGGAGCCCTAGGCCTAGGGAGCCCCCGCCCTGGGGAGCCCTAGGCTTAGGGTTCCCCCTGGGAGGGGGGAGCCCTAGGCCTAGGGAGCCCCCGGGAGGGGAGCCCTAGGCTTAGGGTTCCCCCTGGGAGGGGGGAGCCCTAGGCCTAGGGAGCCCCCGGGAGGGGGGCCCTAGGCTTAGGGTTCCCCCTGGGAGGGGGGAGCCCTAGGCCTAGGGAGCCCCCGGGAGGGGAGCCCTAGGCTTAGGGTTCCCCCTGGGAGGGGGGAGCCCTAGGCCTAGGGAGCCCCCGGGAGGGGAGCCCTAGGCTTAGGGTTCCCCCTGGGAGGGGGGAGCCCTAGGCCTAGGGAGCCCCCGGGAGGGGAGCCCTAGGCTTAGGGTTCCCCCTGGGAGGGGGGAGCCCTAGGCCTAGGGAGCCCCCGCCCTGGGGAGCCCTAGGCTTAGGGTTCCCCCTGGGAGGGGGGAACCCTAGGCCTAGGGAGCCCCCGGGAGGGGAGCCCAAGGCTTAGGGTTCCCCCTGGGAGGGGGGAGCCCTAGGCCTAGGGAGCCCCCGCCCTGGGGAGCCCTAGGCTTAGGGTTCCCCCTGGGAGGGGGGAGCCCTAGGCCTAGGGAGCCCCCGGGAGGGGAGCCCTAGGCTTAGGGTTCCCCCTGGGAGGGGGGAGCCCTAGGCCTAGGGAGCCCCCGGGAGGGGAGCCCTAGGCTTAGGGTTCCCCCTGGGAGGGGGGAGCATTAGGCCTAGGGAGCCCCCGCCCTGGGGAGCCCTAGGCTTAGGGTTCCCCCTGGGAGGGGGGAGCCCTAGGCCTAGGGAGCCCCCGCCCTGGGGAGCCCTAGGCTTAGGGTTCCCCTGGGAGGGGGGAGCCCTAGGCCTAGGGAGCCCCCGGGAGGGGAGCCCTAGGCTTAGGGTTCCCCCTGGGAGGGGGGAGCCCTAGGCCTAGGGAGCCCCCGCCCTGGGGAGCCCTAGGCTTGGGTTCCCCCTGGGAGGGGGGAGCCCTAGGCCTAGGGAGCCCCCGCCCTGGGGAGCCCTAGGCTTGGGGTTCCCCTGGGAGGGGGGAGCCCTAGGCCTAGGGAGCCCCCGGGAGGGGAGCCCTAGGCTTGGGGTTCCCCCTGGGAGGGGGGAGCCCTAGGCCTAGGGAGCCCCCGCCCTGGGGAGCCCTAGGCTTAGGGTTCCCCCTGGGAGGGGGGAGCCCTAGGCCTAGGGAGCCCCCGCCCTGGGGAGCCCTAGGCTTAGGGTTCCCCCTGGGAGGGGGGAGCCCTAGGCCTAGGGAGCCCCCGCCCTGGGGAGCCCTAGGCTTAGGGTTCCCCCTGGGAGGGGGGAGCCCTAGGCCTAGGGAGCCCCCGCCCTGGGGAGCCCTAGGCTTAGGGTTCCCCTGGGAGGGGGGAGCCCTAGGCCTAGGGAGCCCCCGCCCTGGGGAGCCCTAGGCTTAGGGTTCCCCCTGGGAGGGGGGAGCCCTAGGCCTAGGGAGCCCCCGCCCTGGGGAGCCCTAGGCTTAGGGTTCCCCCTGGGAGGGGGGAGCCCTAGGCCTAGGGAGCCCCCGCCCTGGGGAGCCCTAGGCTTAGGGTTCCCCCTGGGAGGGGGGAGCCCTAGGCCTAGGGAGCCCCCGCCCTGGGGAGCCCTAGGCTTAGGGTTCCCCCTGGGAGGGGGGAGCCCTAGGCCTAGGGAGCCCCCGCCCTGGGGAGCCCTAGGCTTAGGGTTCCCCCTGGGAGGGGGAGCCCTAGGCCTAGGGAGCCCCCGCCCTGGGGAGCCCTAGGCTTAGGGTTCCCCTGGGAGGGGGGAGCCCTAGGCCTAGGGAGCCCCGCCCTGGGGAGCCCTAGGCTTAGGGTTCCCCCTGGGAGGGGGGAGCCCTAGGCCTAGGGAGCCCCCGCCCTGGGGAGCCCTAGGCTTAGGGTTCCCCCTGGGAGGGGGGAGCCCTAGGCCTAGGGAGCCCCCGGGAGGGGAGCCCTAGGCTTAGGGTTCCCCTGGGAGGGGGGAGCCCTAGGCCTAGGGAGCCCCCGCCCTGGGGAGCCCTAGGCTTAGGGTTCCCCCTGGGAGGGGGGAGCCCTAGGCCTAGGGAGCCCCCGGGAGGGGAGCCCTAGGCTTAGGGTTCCCCCTGGGTGGGGGGAGCCCTAGGCCTAGGGAGCCCCCGCCCTGGGGAGCCCTAGGCTTAGGGTTCCCCCTGAGAGGGGGGAGCCCTAGGCCTAGGGAGCCCCCGGGAGGGGAGCCCTAGGCTTAGGGTTCCCCCTGGGAGGGGGGAGCCCTAGGCCTAGGGAGCCCCCGCCCTGGGGAGCCCTAGGCTTAGGGTTCCCCCTGGGAGGGGGGAGCCCTAGGCCTAGGGAGCCCCCGGGAGGGGAGCCCTAGGCTTAGGGTTCCCCCTGGGAGGGGGGAGCCCTAGGCCTAGGGAGCCCCCGGGAGGGGAGCCCTAGGCTTAGGGTTCCCCCTGGGAGGGGGGAGCCCTAGGCCTAGGGAGCCCCCGGGAGGGGAGCCCTAGGCTTAGGGTTCCCCCTGGGAGGGGGGAGCCCTAGGCCTAGGGAGCCCCCGGGAGGGGAGCCCTAGGCTTAGGGTTCCCCCTGGGAGGGGGGAGCCCTAGGCCTAGGGAGCCCCCGGGAGGGGAGCCCTAGGCTTAGGGTTCCCCCTGGGAGGGGGGAGCCCTAGGCCTAGGGAGCCCCCGGGAGGGGAGCCCTAGGCTTAGGGTTCCCCCTGGGAGGGGGGAGCCCTAGGCCTAGGGAGCCCCCGGGAGGGGAGCCCTAGGCTTAGGGTTCCCCCTGGGAGGGGGGAGCCCTAGGCCTAGGGAGCCCCCGCCCTGGGGAGCCCTAGTCTTAGGGTTCCCCCTGGGAGGGGGAGCCCTAGGCCTAGGGAGCCCCCGCCCTGGGGAGCCCTAGGCTTAGGGTTCCCCCTGGGAGGGGGGAGCCCTAGGCCTAGGGAGCCCTCGCCCTGGGGAGCCCTAGGCTTAGGGTTCCCCCTGGGAGGGGGGAGCCCTAGGCCTAGGGAGCCCTCGCCCTGGGTAGCCCTAGGCTTAGGGTTCCCCCAGGGAGGGGGGAGCCCTAGGCCTAGGGAGCCCCCGCCCTGGGGAGCACTAGGCTTAGGGTTCCCCCTGGGAGGGGGGAGCCCTAGGCCTAGGGAGCCCCCGCCCTGGGGAGCCCTAGGCTTAGGGTTCCCCCTGGGAGGGGGGAGCCCTAGGCCTAGGGAGCCCCCGCCCTGGGGAGCCCTAGGCTTAGGGTTCCCCCTGGGAGGGGGGAGCCCTAGGCCTAGGGAGCCCCCGCCCTGGGGAGCCCTAGGCTTAGGGTTCCCCCTGGGAGGGGGGAGCCCTAGGCCTAGGGAGCCCCCGCCCTGGGGAGCCCTAGGCTTAGGGTTCCCCCTGGGAGGGGGGAGCCCTAGGCCTAGGGAGCCCCCGCCCTGGGGAGCCCTAGGCTTAGGGTTCCCCCTGGGAGGGGGGAGCCCTAGGCCTAGGGAGCCCCCGCCCTGGGGAGCCCTAGGCTTAGGGTTCCCCCTGGGAGGGGGGAGCCCTAGGCCTAGGGAGCCCCCGCCCTGGGGAGCCCTAGGCTTAGGGTTCCCCCTGGGAGGGGGGAGCCCTAGGCCTAGGGAGCCCCCGCCCTGGGGAGCCCTAGGCTTAGGGTTCCCCCTGGGAGGGGGGAGCCCTAGGCCTAGGGAGCCCCCGCCCTGGGGAGCCCTAGGCTTAGGGTTCCCCCTGGGAGGGGGGAGCCCTAGGCCTAGGGAGCCCCCGCCCTGGGGAGCCCTAGGCTTAGGGTTCCCCCTGGGAGGGGGGAGCCCTAGGCCTAGGGAGCCCCCGCCCTGGGGAGCCCTAGGCTTAGGGTTCCCCCTGGGAGGGGGGAGCCCTAGGCCTAGGGAGCCCCCGCCCTGGGGAGCCCTAGGCTTAGGGTTCCCCCTGGGAGGGGGGAGCCCTAGGCCTAGGGAGCCCCCGCCCTGGGGAGCCCTAGGCTTAGGGTTCCCCCTGGGAGGGGGGAGCCCTAGGCCTAGGGAGCCCCCGCCCTGGGGAGCCCTAGGCTTAGGGTTCCCCCTGGGAGGGGGGAGCCCTAGGCCTAGGGAGCCCCCGCCCTGGGGAGCCCTAGGCTTAGGGTTCCCCCTGGGAGGGGGGAGCCCTAGGCCTAGGGAGCCCCCGCCCTGGGGAGCCCTAGGCTTAGGGTTCCCCCTGGGAGGGGGGAGCCCTAGGCCTAGGGAGCCCCCGCCCTGGGGAGCCCTAGGCTTAGGGTTCCCCCTGGGAGGGGGGAGCCCTAGGCCTAGGGAGCCCCCGCCCTGGGGAGCCCTAGGCTTAGGGTTCCCCCTGGGAGGGGGGAGCCCTAGGCCTAGGGAGCCCCCGCCCTGGGGAGCCCTAGGCTTAGGGTTCCCCCTGGGAGGGGGGAGCCCTAGGCCTAGGGAGCCCCCGCCCTGGGGAGCCCTAGGCTTAGGGTTCCCCCTGGGAGGGGGGAGCCCTAGGCCTAGGGAGCCCCCGCCCTGGGGAGCCCTAGGCTTAGGGTTCCCCCTGGGAGGGGGGAGCCCTAGGCCTAGGGAGCCCCCGGGAGGGGAGCCCTAGGCTTAGGGTTCCCCCTGGGAGGGGGGAGCCCTAGGCTTAGGGTTCCCCCTGGGAGGGGGGAGCCCTAGGCCTAGGGAGCCCCCGGGAGGGGAGCCCTAGGCTTAGGGTTCCCCCTGGGAGGGGGGAGCCCTAGGCCTAGGGAGCCCCCGGGAGGGGAGCCCTAGGCTTAGGGTTCCCCCTGGGAGGTGGGAGCCCTAGGCCTAGGGAGCCCCCGGGAGGGGAGCCCTAGGCTTAGTGTTCCCCCTGGGACGGGGGAGCCCTAGGCCTAGGGAGCCCCCGGGAGGGGAGCCCTAGGCTTAGGGTTCCCCCTGGGAGGGGGGAGCCCTAGGCCTAGGGAGCCCCCGCCCTGGGGAGCCCTAGGCTTAGGGTTCCCCCTGGGAGGGGGGAACCCTAGGCCTAGGGAGCCCCCGGGAGGGGAGCCCAAGGCTTAGGGTTCCCCCTGGGAGGGGGGAGCCCTAGGCCTAGGGAGCCCCCGCCCTGGGGAGCCCTAGGCTTAGGGTTCCCCCTGGGAGGGGGGAGCCCTAGGCCTAGGGAGCCCCCGGGAGGGGAGCCCTAGGCTTAGGGTTCCCCCTGGGAGGGGGGAGCCCTAGGCCTAGGGAGCCCCGCCCTGGGGAGCCCTAGGCTTAGGGTTCCCCCTGGGAGGGGGGAGCCCTAGGCCTAGGGAGCCCCCGGGAGGGGTGCCCTAGGCTTAGGGTTCCCCCTGGGAGGGGGGAGCCCTAGGCCTAGGGAGCCCCCGGGAGGGGTGCCCTAGGCTTAGGGTTCCCCCTGGGAGGGGGGAGCCCTAGGCCTAGGGAGCCCCCGCCCTGGGGAGCCCTAGGCTTAGGGTTCCCCCTGGGAGGGGGAGCCCTAGGGCTAGGGAGCCCCCGGGAGGGGAGCCCTAGGCTTAGGGTTCCCCCTGGGAGGGGGGAGCCCTAGGCCTAGGGAGCCCCCGCCCTGGGGAGCCCTAGGCTTGGGGTTCCCCCTGGGAGGGGGGAGCCCTAGGCCTAGGGAGCCCCCGGGAGGGAGCCCTAGGCTTGGGGTTCCCCCTGGGAGGGGGGAGCCCTAGGCCTAGGGAGCCCCCGCCCTGGGGAGCCCTAGGCTTGGGGTTCCCCCTGGGAGGGGGGAGCCCTAGGCCTAGGGAGCCCCCGCCCTGGGGAGACCTAGGCTTGGGGTTCCCCCTGGGAGGGGGGAGCCCTAGGCCTAGGGAGCCCCCGCCCTGGGGAGCCCTAGGCTTGGGGTTCCCCCTGGGAGGGGGGAGCCCTAGGCCTAGGGAGCCCCCGCCCTGGGGAGCCCTAGGCTTGGGGTTCCCCCTGGGAGGGGGGAGCCCTAGGCCTAGGGAGCCCCCGCCCTGGGGAGCCCTAGGCTTGGGGTTCCCCCTGGGAGGGGGGAGCCCTAGGCCTAGGGAGCCCCCGCCCTGGGGAGCCCTAGGCTTGGGGTTCCCCCTGGGAGGGGGGAGCCCTAGGCCTAGGGAGCCCCCGCCCTGGGGAGCCCTAGGCTTGGGGTTCCCCCTGGGAGGGGGGAGCCCTAGGCCTAGGGAGCCCCCGCCCTGGGGAGCCCTAGGCTTGGGGTTCCCCCTGGGAGGGGGGAGCCCTAGGCCTAGGGAGCCCCCGCCCTGGGGAGCCCTAGGCTTGGGGTTCCCCCTGGGAGGGGGGAGCCCTAGGCCTAGGGAGCCCCCGCCCTGGGGAGCCCTAGGCTTGGGGTTCCCCCTGGGAGGGGGGAGCCCTAGGCCTAGGGAGCCCCCGCCCTGGGGAGCCCTAGGCTTGGGGCTCCCCCTGGGAGGGGGGAGCCCTAGGCCTAGGGAGCCCCCGCCCTGGGGAGCCCTAGGCTTGGGGCTCCCCCTGGGAGGGGGGAGCCCTAGGCCTAGGGAGCCCCCGCCCTGGGGAGCCCTAGGCTTGGGGCTCCCCCTGGGAGGGGGGAGCCCTAGGCCTAGGGAGCCCCCGCCCTGGGGAGCCCTAGGCTTGGGGCTCCCCCTGGGAGGGGGGAGCCCTAGGCCTAGGGAGCCCCCGCCCTGGGGAGCCCTAGGCTTGGGGCTCCCCCTGGGAGGGGGGAGCCCTAGGCCTAGGGAGCCCCCGCCCTGGGGAGCCCTAGGCTTGGGGCTCCCCCTGGGAGGGGGGAGCCCTAGGCCTAGGGAGCCCCCGCCCTGGGGAGCCCTAGGCTTGGGGCTCCCCCTGGGAGGGGGGAGCCCTAGGCCTAGGGAGCCCCCGCCCTGGGGAGCCCTAGGCTTGGGGCTCCCCCTGGGAGGGGGGAGCCCTAGGCCTAGGGAGCCCCCGCCCTGGGGAGCCCTAGGCTTGGGGCTCCCCCTGGGAGGGGGGAGCCCTAGGCCTAGGGAGCCCCCGCCCTGGGGAGCCCTAGGCTTGGGGCTCCCCCTGGGAGGGGGGAGCCCTAGGCCTAGGGAGCCCCCGCCCTGGGGAGCCCTAGGCTTGGGGCTCCCCCTGGGAGGGGGGAGCCCTAGGCCTAGGGAGCCCCCGCCCTGGGGAGCCCTAGGCTTGGGGCTCCCCCTGGGAGGGGGGAGCCCTAGGCCTAGGGAGCCCCCGCCCTGGGGAGCCCTAGGCTTGGGGCGCCCCCTGGGAGGGGGGAGCCCTAGGCCTAGGGAGCCCCCGCCCTGGGGAGCCCTAGGCTTGGGGCGCCCCCTGGGAGGGGGGAGCCCTAGGCCTAGGGAGCCCCCGCCCTGGGGAGCCCTAGGCTTGGGGCGCCCCCTGGGAGGGGGGAGCCCTAGGCCTAGGGAGCCCCCGCCCTGGGGAGCCCTAGGCTTAGGGCGCCCCCTGGGAGGGGGGAGCCCTAGGCCTAGGGAGCCCCCGCCCTGGGGAGCCCTAGGCTTGGGGCGCCCCCTGGGAGGGGGGAGCCCTAGGCCTAGGGAGCCCCCGCCCTGGGGAGCCCTAGGCTTAGGGCGCCCCCTGGGAGGGGGGAGCCCTAGGCCTAGGGAGCCCCCGCCCTGGGGAGCCCTAGGCTTAGGGCGCCCCCTGGGAGGGGGGAGCCCTAGGCCTAGGGAGCCCCCGCCCTGGGGAGCCCTAGGCTTAGGGCGCCCCCTGGGAGGGGGGAGCCCTAGGCCTAGGGAGCCCCCGCCCTGGGGAGCCCTAGGCTTAGGGCGCCCCCTGGGAGGGGGGAGCCCTAGGCCTAGGGAGCCCCCGCCCTGGGGAGCCCTAGGCTTAGGGCGCCCCCTGGGAGGGGGGAGCCCTAGGCCTAGGGAGCCCCCGCCCTGGGGAGCCCTAGGCTTAGGGCGCCCCCTGGGAGGGGGGAGCCCTAGGCCTAGGGAGCCCCCGCCCTGGGGAGCCCTAGGCTTAGGGCGCCCCCTGGGAGGGGGGAGCCCTAGGCCTAGGGAGGCCCCCGCCCTGGGGAGCCCTAGGCTTAGGGCGCCCCCTGGGAGGGGGGAGCCCTAGGCCTAGGGAGGCCCCGCCCTGGGGAGCCCTAGGCTTAGGGCGCCCCCTGGGAGGGGGGAGCCCTAGGCCTAGGGAGCCCCCGCCCTGGGGAGCCCTAGGCTTAGGGCGCCCCCTGGGAGGGGGGAGCCCTAGGCCTAGGGAGCCCCCGCCCTGGGGAGCCCTAGGCTTAGGGCGCCCCCTGGGAGGGGGGAGCCCTAGGCCTAGGGAGCCCCCGCCCTGGGGAGCCCTAGGCTTAGGGCGCCCCCTGGGAGGGGGGAGCCCTAGGCCTAGGGAGCCCCCGCCCTGGGGAGCCCTAGGCTTAGGGCGCCCCCTGGGAGGGGGGAGCCCTAGGCCTAGGGAGCCCCCGCCCTGGGGAGCCCTAGGCTTAGGGCGCCCCCTGGGAGGGGGGAGCCCTAGGCCTAGGGAGCCCCCGCCCTGGGGAGCCCTAGGCTTAGGGCGCCCCCTGGGAGGGGGGAGCCCTAGGCCTAGGGAGCCCCCGCCCTGGGGAGCCCTAGGCTTAGGGCGCCCCCTGGGAGGGGGGAGCCCTAGGCCTAGGGAGCCCCCGCCCTGGGGAGCCCTAGGCTTAGGGCGCCCCCTGGGAGGGGGGAGCCCTAGGCCTAGGGAGCCCCCGCCCTGGGGAGCCCTAGGCTTAGGGCGCCCCCTGGGAGGGGGGAGCCCTAGGCCTAGGGAGCCCCCGCCCTGGGGAGCCCTAGGCTTAGGGCGCCCCCTGGGAGGGGGGAGCCCTAGGCCTAGGGAGCCCCCGCCCTGGGGAGCCCTAGGCTTAGGGCGCCCCCTGGGAGGGGGGAGCCCTAGGCCTAGGGAGCCCCCGCCCTGGGGAGCCCTAGGCTTAGGGCGCCCCCTGGGAGGGGGGAGCCCTAGGCCTAGGGAGCCCCCGCCCTGGGGAGCCCTAGGCTTAGGGCGCCCCCTGGGAGGGGGGAGCCCTAGGCCTAGGGAGCCCCCGCCCTGGGGAGCCCTAGGCTTAGGGCGCCCCCTGGGAGGGGGGAGCCCTAGGCCTAGGGAGCCCCCGCCCTGGGGAGCCCTAGGCTTAGGGCGCCCCCTGGGAGGGGGGAGCCCTAGGCCTAGGGAGCCCCCGCCCTGGGGAGCCCTAGGCTTAGGGCGCCCCCTGGGAGGGGGGAGCCCTAGGCCTAGGGAGCCCCCGCCCTGGGGAGCCCTAGGCTTAGGGCGCCCCCTGGGAGGGGGGAGCCCTAGGCCTAGGGAGCCCCCGCCCTGGGGAGCCCTAGGCTTAGGGCGCCCCCTGGGAGGGGGGAGCCCTAGGCCTAGGGAGCCCCCGCCCTGGGGAGCCCTAGGCTTAGGGCGCCCCCTGGGAGGGGGGAGCCCTAGGCCTAGGGAGCCCCCGCCCTGGGGAGCCCTAGGCTTAGGGCGCCCCCTGGGAGGGGGGAGCCCTAGGCCTAGGGAGCCCCCGCCCTGGGGAGCCCTAGGCTTAGGGCGCCCCCTGGGAGGGGGGAGCCCTAGGCCTAGGGAGCCCCCGCCCTGGGGAGCCCTAGGCTTAGGGCGCCCCCTGGGAGGGGGGAGCCCTAGGCCTAGGGAGCCCCCGCCCTGGGGAGCCCTAGGCTTAGGGCGCCCCCTGGGAGGGGGGAGCCCTAGGCCTAGGGAGCCCCCGCCCTGGGGAGCCCTAGGCTTAGGGCGCCCCCTGGGAGGGGGGAGCCCTAGGCCTAGGGAGCCCCCGCCCTGGGGAGCCCTAGGCTTAGGGCGCCCCCTGGGAGGGGGGAGCCCTAGGCCTAGGGAGCCCCCGCCCTGGGGAGCCCTAGGCTTAGGGCGCCCCCTGGGAGGGGGGAGCCCTAGGCCTAGGGAGCCCCCGCCCTGGGGAGCCCTAGGCTTAGGGCGCCCCCTGGGAGGGGGGAGCCCTAGGCCTAGGGAGCCCCCGCCCTGGGGAGCCCTAGGCTTAGGGCGCCCCCTGGGAGGGGGGAGCCCTAGGCCTAGGGAGCCCCCGCCCTGGGGAGCCCTAGGCTTAGGGCGCCCCCTGGGAGGGGGGAGCCCTAGGCCTAGGGAGCCCCCGCCCTGGGGAGCCCTAGGCTTAGGGCGCCCCCTGGGAGGGGGGAGCCCTAGGCCTAGGGAGCCCCCGCCCTGGGGAGCCCTAGGCTTAGGGCGCCCCCTGGGAGGGGGGAGCCCTAGGCCTAGGGAGCCCCCGCCCTGGGGAGCCCTAGGCTTAGGGCGCCCCCTGGGAGGGGGGAGCCCTAGGCCTAGGGAGCCCCCCGCCCTGGGGAGCCCTAGGCTTAGGGCGCCCCCTGGGAGGGGGGAGCCCTAGGCCTAGGGAGCCCCCGCCCTGGGGAGCCCTAGGCTTAGGGCGCCCCCTGGGAGGGGGGAGCCCTAGGCCTAGGGAGCCCCCGCCCTGGGGAGCCCTAGGCTTAGGGCGCCCCCTGGGAGGGGGGAGCCCTAGGCCTAGGGAGCCCCCGCCCTGGGGAGCCCTAGGCTTAGGGCGCCCCCTGGGAGGGGGGAGCCCTAGGCCTAGGGAGCCCCCGCCCTGGGGAGCCCTAGGCTTAGGGCGCCCCCTGGGAGGGGGGAGCCCTAGGCCTAGGGAGCCCCCGCCCTGGGGAGCCCTAGGCTTAGGGCGCCCCCTGGGAGGGGGGAGCCCTAGGCCTAGGGAGCCCCCGCCCTGGGGAGCCCTAGGCTTAGGGCGCCCCCTGGGAGGGGGGAGCCCTAGGCCTAGGGAGCCCCCGCCCTGGGGAGCCCTAGGCTTAGGGCGCCCCCTGGGAGGGGGGAGCCCTAGGCCTAGGGAGCCCCCGCCCTGGGGAGCCCTAGGCTTAGGGCGCCCCCTGGGAGGGGGGAGCCCTAGGCCTAGGGAGCCCCCGCCCTGGGGAGCCCTAGGCTTAGGGCGCCCCCTGGGAGGGGGGAGCCCTAGGCCTAGGGAGCCCCCGCCCTGGGGAGCCCTAGGCTTAGGGCGCCCCCTGGGAGGGGGGAGCCCTAGGCCTAGGGAGCCCCCGCCCTGGGGAGCCCTAGGCTTAGGGCGCCCCCTGGGAGGGGGGAGCCCTAGGCCTAGGGAGCCCCCGCCCTGGGGAGCCCTAGGCTTAGGGCGCCCCCTGGGAGGGGGGAGCCCTAGGCCTAGGGAGCCCCCGCCCTGGGGAGCCCTAGGCTTAGGGCGCCCCCTGGGAGGGGGGAGCCCTAGGCCTAGGGAGCCCCCGCCCTGGGGAGCCCTAGGCTTAGGGTGCCCCCTGGGAGGGGGGAGCCCTAGGCCTAGGGAGCCCCCGCCCTGGGGAGCCCTAGGCTTAGGGTGCCCCCTGGGAGGGGGGAGCCCTAGGCCTAGGGAGCCCCCGCCCTGGGGAGCCCTAGGCTTAGGGTGCCCCCTGGGAGGGGGGAGCCCTAGGCCTAGGGAGCCCCCGCCCTGGGGAGCCCTAGGCTTAGGGTGCCCCCTGGGAGGGGGGAGCCCTAGGCCTAGGGAGCCCCCGCCCTGGGGAGCCCTAGGCTTAGGGTGCCCCCTGGGAGGGGGGAGCCCTAGGCCTAGGGAGCCCCCGCCCTGGGGAGCCCTAGGCTTAGGGTGCCCCCTGGGAGGGGGGAGCCCTAGGCCTAGGGAGCCCCCGCCCTGGGGAGCCCTAGGCTTAGGGTGCCCCCTGGGAGGGGGGAGCCCTAGGCCTAGGGAGCCCCCGCCCTGGGGAGCCCTAGGCTTAGGGTGCCCCCTGGGAGGGGGGAGCCCTAGGCCTAGGGAGCCCCCGCCCTGGGGAGCCCTAGGCTTAGGGTGCCCCCTGGGAGGGGGGAGCCCTAGGCCTAGGGAGCCCCCGCCCTGGGGAGCCCTAGGCTTAGGGTGCCCCCTGGGAGGGGGGAGCCCTAGGCCTAGGGAGCCCCCGCCCTGGGGAGCCCTAGGCTTAGGGTGCCCCCTGGGAGGGGGGAGCCCTAGGCCTAGGGAGCCCCCGCCCTGGGGAGCCCTAGGCTTAGGGTGCCCCCTGGGAGGGGGGAGCCCTAGGCCTAGGGAGCCCCCGCCCTGGGGAGCCCTAGGCTTAGGGTGCCCCCTGGGAGGGGGGAGCCCTAGGCCTAGGGAGCCCCCGCCCTGGGGAGCCCTAGGCTTAGGGTGCCCCCTGGGTGGGGGGAGCCCTAGGCCTAGGGAGCCCCCGCCCTGGGGAGCCCTAGGCTTAGGGTGCCCCCTGGGTGGGGGGAGCCCTAGGCCTAGGGAGCCCCCGCCCTGGGGAGCCCTAGGCTTAGGGTTCCCCCTGGGAGGGGGGAGCCCTAGGCCTAGGGAGCCCCCGCCCTGGGGAGCCCTAGGCTTAGGGTTCCCCCTGGGAGGGGGGAGCACTAGGCCTAGGGAGCCCCCGCCCTGGGGAGCCCTAGGCCTAGGGAGCCCCCGGGAGGGGAGCACTAGGCTTAGGGTTCCCCCTGGGAGGGGGGAGCACTAGGCCTAGGGAGCCCCCGCCCTGGGGAGCACTAGGCTTAGGGTTCCCCCTGGGAGGGGGGAGCCCTAGGCCTAGGGAGCCCCCGGGAGGGGAGCCCTAGGCTTAGGGTTCCCCCTGGGAGGGGGGAGCCCTAGGCCTAGGGAGCCCCCGGGAGGGGAGCCCTAGGCTTAGGTTTCCCCCTGGGAGGGGGGAGCCCTAGGCCTAGGGAGCCCCCGGGAGGGGAGCCCTAGGCTTAGGTTTCCCCCTGGGAGGGGGGAGCCCTAGGCCTAGGGAGCCCCCGGGAGGGGAGCCCTAGGCTTAGGTTTCCCCCTGGGAGGGGGGAGCCCTAGGCCTAGGGAGCCCCCGCCCTGGGGAGCCCTAGGCTTAGGGTTCCCCCTGGGAGGGGGGAGCCCTAGGCCTAGGGAGCCCCCGGGAGGGGAGCCCTTGGCTTAGGGTTCCCCCTGGGAGGGGGGAGCCCTAGGCCTAGGGAGCCCCCGCCCTGGGGAGCCCTAGGCTTAGGGTTCCCCCTGGGAGGGGGGAGCCCTAGGCCTAGGGAGCCCCCGCCCTGGGGAGCCCTAGGCTTAGGGTTCCCCCTGGGAGGGGGAGCCCTAGGCCTAGGGAGCCCCCGCCCTGGGGAGCCCTAGGCTTAGGGTTCCCCCTGGGAGGGGGGAGCCCTAGGCCTAGGGAGCCCCCGCCCTGGGGAGCCCTAGGCTTAGGGTTCCCCCTGGGAGGGGGGAGCCCTAGGCCTAGGGAGCCCCCGCCCTGGGGAGCCCTAGGCTTAGGGTTCCCCCTGGGAGGGGGGAGCCCTAGGCCTAGGGAGCCCCCGCCCTGGGGAGCCCTAGGCTTAGGGTTCCCCCTGGGAGGGGGGAGCCCTAGGCCTAGGGAGCCCCCGCCCTGGGGAGCCCTAGGCTTAGGG